>NW_010296528.1:9753-16303 GCF_000700745.2 Antrostomus carolinensis | reverse complement strand
GCTGAACACAGTACACATAAAACTTAAAGTAGAATATTATACAAATCTAATAAGAAGATATCAATAAAATTCATGTGATTGACTTAATAAAAACGACACCATTTCCCAAATAGGAAAGATAAAACATGGACCAGCATAGCCTGAACTGAACATGCAGACTTCCAACAGATTCGTTAGAAACAGCCTCTGGGTAGTAATCTAATAGTCTAGTAATTGATGCTAGATCAAACCCGTGCCTCGTCTGTTGAATGTAAACTGTACATACAAAATTTACAGATATTTTCAAAGGCTCATTCTTAGTCTTTGGAAAGATGTTATAATTAATTCAATGTAATTGATGCAATCTCTCTGTCTAGAGTGTTTCTGTGGAAGGGCTTAACTTGTCTGCCCAGAAGACAAAAAGAATTTAAATTCTTCTGTTGGACAAAAGGAACAGAAAATCTAATAAGGTGGAACCTGAACTTAAGAAAGCCCTCTTCTACCAGGCTACACACATTGAGTGTACTTTCACATCACAGACAGAAAGAAAGCAAAAATCCAGATGACAAACCAGGATAGGCAGCAGGATATTGTAAAATCTTCAGAAATCCATGTATTTGCTTGCAGAGAATCTTTACTGAGTGCTTTCAGAGAAAGGCAAAATATACCTCATCTAGTGTCTGATATAAATAGGTAAGGAGATTGGCATGCATGCCATTAAGACAGCTTCATTATGCAAAAGAAAATGAAGCTAAAATCTGTACATGGTTCTCTTTCCTTTTGTAGAGCATACCAGATTTCAGATCAGATGGTGTTTCACCTTGATCAAACAGAAGGAACCCTTGACATCAAGGCTGGTGGGACACTGCGTTTCACTGTGTTACTGGCAAAGTAACATTAACAGGCACTTGGCTGGGCTGTTGAGCTGGTGACCCATTATTGAGAGGTTGTTGTGGAACAGCAGCTGGTTCCATTTTGCTGATGTGTGTTATGAAGCGTAACCGAAGTTTCAAAGCTGGTCTTAAATTACAAATTATTTTCTCAACCTGTTAAAAAAAAAATAAAAAAAAAAACAAACAAGACAGAAAGGCATCTAGTAAAACAGGAGTATTTTGACATATGTCACCACTGTACACAAACATCACATTAGCACAACAAAAAAAGGAAAAATACATAGTAAATAGTGGTATTTATGTTAATATTTTATTTACCATGTTAACTTTTGGACCTTTTCTGATAATTAGCCTTAAAAACATCCTCCCTGGTGTAACAGTTGTACACCAAAGCTTTCCAAAACAACTCACACAACTGACACTTTTAAAAGTGCATAGTTACACACTAAACTTAAATTGGGTGAATGATTTTTCACCAAACACGGATGTATTCTTGCTTTTGTCACATGTCAAGTTATACTAATGAATCAGAAATTAGGTAAAAACTTGAGAGATACAAATTGAAATGAGGAAAAATTATGAAACATCCGATATCTTTATTTCTAGTGATTGCTTTAATAACAGTACTTAAAGCAACCTCAAGGTATATCTTACATTTCAGACTACAGAAATTAATCTTGAAATCTGAGATACCTAGTCTACTGCATCTGAAGCTTTTAAATGTGTGTAAGTGCACCAACTTGCATATAGAGACTAGTCAACTGTTAAGGATTTTGTTGTACTGCTACCTATGAAAATAATTAATAAAATCACTAAATTGCAATATGGGAAGAAAGATAATGACAAGTATCAATATCTACTGTTTACTTACTTGGTCTTTCACACTGTCACCTGTAAACATATACTTCATATGATACAAGAAGTCACATATAGGATCCATGTAGTTCAGGTGTGAGCTGTAGCGATCTGCATTCAGGAGCATTTCATAAAATGCCACTCCAATCTGTTTCCACAGACACAAAAAGCACCCCAAATGAAAACAGGTTTTAAAACGCTTTAGAGTAGAAATACAGTTAAATAGTGTAATAAATACACGTTCTGCTTTTTAAGTATCTGTGATTCCTAACCATTTACTTTCTTACAAGGACAAATGGGCAGGTCTAACTCACCCCATTATGCTTAACTAAAAGATCCCATTTTCCCAAGCTAACTTCCAGAGAGCGCAACGATGGTATTTTGGTACATGCTACATAACTAACACTTAAACATCATCGACTGCAATACGGTTTGTAAGTGCCTACAAAATTAGCAAAAGTAACTGGGAAAATTTTAGCACAAGATTTGAGTCTTCTAGAGAGAAGACACTACAGTTTACTGCATTCAACTTGTATCTAGACTCCAGCAAGGTCTTCAGCAAATACACACAGTCCATTTTAATAGTTCAAGCATTCTCTACAAAGAGTTTATAACCACATGTTTGAATATACTTATTAAGGAAGTGTTGTGTGCAAACATATCACAGAATCACAGAATGTTGGGGATTGGAAGGGACCTCGAAAGATCATCTAGTCCAATCCCCCGTAGGTGCACCTACGACCATTTAAAGATGGCAATGTAAACCTCAAACATTGTGCTTAGTCTTTTAAGTCATAGGGTAGCAACTGCTAACAATTTCCTCACACTGAAACCAACTCCTTGCAAAGAAAAAGGAGTGGAATGGAAATGTTGAGAAGCATAGAAATGTTGAAAAGCATGGAAATACGACAGCTTTTTAACTTTTCTTGTATTATGGTTCAATACAGAGAATGCAAGCACAGAAAACACTTCCTTCCTGGAGGAAGGAAGAAACCAGACAAAACAGTACTTACTAGCTATTTATAGTATTATATAGGAATCTATAAAATGATACTGATGCATGCCTCATCAGTACTTTCTGTTGCTTTCCAGTGCTTTTACTTAAGCACTGCTTTATGAAAAAAACCATATTGGAGTCATGTTTATTGTTGATTTAAGAAAAAAAAAAAAGAAGAAAAAGGAAAAAAAAAAAATCATAAAGAATTATATATGTTGGGGTTTTTTTTCACACTTCCAAAGTATACTTAAAAAGAACCAGAAAAGGTCACAACTCAGGGGCAAAACTGAAGGAAATACGTAAACATGTACACAGAAACACTGCCATATGATTAATTAAGTACCTGATACAGTTTCTTACAGTATCCTGTGTTCACGACATAATTCAATAACATGGAAACAAAAGTTACAAAACTCTACTTCCTCTGTGTACACACCCCTGAACTCTGACTTCTTCACAAAACATGTATGCAAACAAAGTATTTTAGAAAGAACTGGGTGTGGGGGCAGAGTGGGGGGACAGAGATTTGCAGCACAGGAACTAACATGGACCTAAGAAGGTTAAGAGTGAAGTCCCCAGCATGGATACTGGTAACTGGGGAAGAAAAAGTAATCAGTAGTGGTCGTAGACCAATCTATTATGTCAGTCAGACTCTAGAGGGAAACTTGACAGATAGGTTTTGTGTATATTTACCAACAGCACAGATATTTAAAGGCTTAGGATTCCCAAGTCAAGCTTTTCTTTCTAGAAAGGTCTCTGCTACCTGCTGTTTTTCAGCTCATCTGCCTACCAGCCAGCTCCATCTTTTTTCTCCTCCCCTATCCTTACCCACATTGATATGAACGTAAGAAAAAGCTTGTGCTCCTCCATCATCACAAATCAGCTCTTGCGTACTTCCCTCCCCTGCACAGAAGCTTTTAAAACAGGCAGTAAGTCTGATGCATATTTTGCACACAGTTTGGCAGCCAAAGAAAACATGTATCACTTGCTATTGTTGGGGTTGTAGTTCTATTTTTTGTGGGATTCTTTTTTTTTTCTTAATTAAAAAAAGTGCTAGGTATTTCATCCTGAACCAAGCTAACAAGATTTCAGTTGACTGGGTAGCTGAATACAATCTCAGCAATTCAGATCCTTGAAAATACTGTTTAATTTGTACAGAATTTAATTCTGAGTGTTATCAAAGATCTTTATCAGATTCTGCTTTGTCATATAATTGCAAAGCTAAAATAATATACACTGTATAAAGTAGACCAAGAGCTACACTTTACCTCTATCATGCATCGTGTCCTCTCCTGCTGGAACCGTTGTAGAAAAGGACCAACAAGGTGGTAAACGTAGAGTAACTGGAACTCTGTTTTCACTATGGGTATCAATACTTCTGTGAGGAACCTGCAGTATTTCAAGACACTTATTCCTTTAACTGAAATTTTTTTTTTCTTCTTTCCCCTACCCCAAATTCTAGCCTAAGCATCATATTCTCTCTCACAGATCTGGGCTTTCACTTTAGAAAATACAGTGTAGCTCTGCAAATATTAGTTATTTCAGTGAAGCTCTAGAACATTTCTAGGCATTATTACTAGACTAGAACAGGCCACAATTCTAAGCTCAGCAGAATGCTACACACATTCAAAAAGCTGTCCTCTAACGTTTTAACACTAGCCTTAAATCAAGGTTCAGGATTAATCAAGAGGAATACATCACACCACCTTCATTTCTGTTCAATATTTTAAGACTTAGTAAGTGAAGTCTGTTAGTTCTCTCATTAACATGGCACTGGGGAAAATCTAATCAGCTTTTTAATGCAGTGGTATTTTTTACTTGCTTTACTGATTAAGTGGACCACTACCACATCCTTCAGCCAGCAAAGCAACTCAACTTGCAGTAGGGGGTACTTGCTAGAATTAAGGATACATTTACTGATTACAGTTCATGCTCTAGGAACATACTACAGTCAATGGTTTAAGAAAAATTGAAATTAATAAAAGCAAAAAAGCTAATCAAGAATAAAAAGGCTCATTATTAAAGGCAGTCACACTCTAGGCAAAAGCCCCAAAGCTTACAGATGAGTTCTGTCAGTGGAAGACGGAGCTGGAAAAAAACTTGTGATCTATCTGCTGAGTTTTGGAGCTCCCCTGTACGTATTTGCTGGAGTAAGTACTACAAGTACAGCTTTATCTACAATATGCATGGAATTTAAAAGACAAATTAAATTACCAAATATCATTACACCTACTTAGGAATGAGAGAAAGCTGTCCAATGCTAGAATGATGCCAGACAGCGTGTGCCAGAGCCAAAGTGTAGCTACAACTCATCTCAGAGTAAGACTGGTGACATGCTGTGAAATCAAACAGCTGGAATGGGTAACCAACCCACTCAGTCTCTGATGTCAAGCTGGGACTGTTGATGACGCTCACAATGCGATCATGGAGAACAATCCAGTATGGCTCCTGGTAAAAATAAAAAGTCAGAATTGCTTCTGAAAAGAGCACAATCTAAGACAATGCTTCCTCAACTATTATTGCATTTCTAAAATTTTTTCAACTACACGATAGTTTATAACCCTGTCCAACAAACATGAAAATTAAGAAGCACAATATAGAAAGCATCCATGCTAGTGGATATGGCACAGTTGAGGGTATGGCATTCTCAAGACATATTTCATGAATTTAATTATTTAGTTAGCTAATACAAAGGTCTCCAAAAAAAGCAGAGCAGAGGCGAAAAGCCTTAATGGAAGGAGACTGAGAATTTTCTGAGTGCAGAAACAAACAGACCAAAAATTCAGGACGCAAACAGGAAACAAAAAAAGGTGCTGAAGGCAAAGAATTTAGATGAAGATGCAAGGAGATGGATAAGGAAGAATAATAAAAAGCATTATAAAAAATTATAAGGATTAAATCCATGTTGGCTTTCTTCCAAGAAAAGGGACCATTTTGCTGGGGAAAAGAAGTTGCAAGGAAAGGATTACTGTTGCACATATAAGTAACAAGTAAGCAAGATCAAAATTATTCAGGCAGTCCTGGTCAGGTCCCAAGAGTCATTATTCTCAGAAGATCAAAGTTTCTCCTCATACATGAACTCTAATTCTGCACACATTTGCTTTTGCAGTCTGAGGCACATCTCTTTTACATGGTTTAAGAGATACAGGCTGTGCAACTTCAAGCATTAATAAGAAAATTAGCTTGCATCAGAACCCTTACAGATGTTCTATTTCCATTTCTCAATACTACACACATGGAATTCAGCTGTTTTTAAACAGGAATGATTTACTTCTTTTCATCCTAGCCTCAAAACATAACAGAAAAACAGAAATTCTGGTCAATTTTTCCATGCTGGGGGAGTAGAAGTTTCTCAAACACGCAAGCAACCTTCTGAATAGCTCTCTGTGGAATCTACAGACGTTGGCTGTAAGTTTTTACAACATACTAGAAAGATGATAAACCTTACATGGAAAAAGAGATTTTTTTATTTTCAAGTACAAAATATCGACTCACTGGTAAGGCTGTGATAATTAGTCCAATTGCATTCATCCAAGCTGTGATATTTTCTCTTGGCACCAGGGGCTGACTAGAGACAAAGAAAAAGAAAATTAAGCTCTGAAATTCACAATTGCAATTTGTGCTTCTGGTGTACCTAAAGACAAGGTGTACTTATGCAGAGTATTTCTGAAGTTGAGAGAACTACAAAACACATAGGAGTATTTAGGAGAGCCAACAGATGGTATAAATGCCATTGTGACAATGCTTGCAACACTTTGTTCAGGCACGTGTTTGCATTAGTACCATGTTTTCTTCAAAGGCTGTTATCACACTGCTCTTCCTATCG
>NW_010296528.1:0-9701 GCF_000700745.2 Antrostomus carolinensis | reverse complement strand
TGTGCCCCAAATAGAGCTAACAATAATATATTACTAATCTGAATGAGGCTGAAAACAAATCATTTCAGTTTGTCACTGCTCAAAGATGGCACCTGAATCCCTGCAAGAGTACTAGGTCCTTTCTTTCAATTATTTTCACAGTGGCTGAGAAAGAAACAGAGCTATGGGTCAAACTATATACAGTGACAAAAGGTTAGCCCTGGCACACCACTCTTTCAAAGTACCTCTGGATTTTACATTTGTATCAGGAGGATTAAGAGTCCTGATAATGCTTCCTGCCCCTTTCTTTGCATTCAGAGATCCTCTGATACTAACTGATGGAATGTCCTCCTCCCAGCACAGCTGTAAGTGCAACAGACTCAACAGACTTTTTCCAGCCCCTGTGCCACTGAACCCACTGGATAATTTCTTAGCTTGTTTGAGGCCTTCCCTTTGTCTTTTAAGGGCATCATGCTGAATCAACTGTCCCTGAAGCACACACAATCCACTACAGCACGGAAATACAACACATGATTTTTCTGCTTGATCCCTATAGTCTTGTTTGTCCTACAAAAATACTTTATATATAAAACTTAAAATATTTATACTTAATTAAAAATTTATAAAAAGCTAAAAAAATGAGTGTCACAGACTACCTCAGAAATGTCAAATTATGTATTGCAGAAAACAGTTTCAGAGAACCAACATACCTCTTCAGCACAACATTCAGTAGCGCGTTGCCCACATCCTTCCCGGGAACAGCCAGAGCCATGAGCTCCACACAGGTGACGTGGAGAGCATGGGCAGCTGGGTTAGGGAACTCATTGAATCTCCAGTCACAATTTGGAAATGGACCAGGTGATTTGCCTGCCATAGGTGACAACGATTAAGGAAAAAAAAGCTGCCCCAACACAGACTAGTGTAAGCAGCACACTGCTTAAAAATATATGTATAGACCACACATACTAAGTTGAATTGAATTGAAAGGTGAGTTACTGAGAACAAACACAACAACTGCATTTCATAAAAATAAGACATAGGTACAAAAGTACGAATATAAAAGCAATGATACCCAATCACTGAAGGACTGCACGAATCCATAGCTATAAATATACTACATACACAAGGTCAGGCAGAGGATAAATTTCCCTTATTAAGAGGTGGAACAAAACAACACCAACCATCTCATTCACCATCTGCTTCCAAGACAAGAAAATGAAAACAACAAGAATTTTGTGCTCTGCATAATCTGAAACCATTAATTTGCTTCAGCACGAGATCTTCCAGCAGACTTCTAGGGTGACAGTTTATGCAAAATGAGCACCTGCTTAGTCTCTGAAAATATTCCACTTTCCCAATCAAGACTAATTCATTTGAGCAACATACAGAAAAGATGTCTGAAGACAGTTAATATTTGCATAAAAGCAGGGCTTTATGTAATTTTAGCTTTCTTTAGAGAGACTTAATAAGTTTCTTTCAAGCTACACATGAAACAAAGGCAAGTTCAGGAAGACAAGTGAAGGAAGACACATTGGTCAACTCCTGTAAAGATGACCTGGAAAGAAGATGACATCCAGGGAGAGCTCACTTTTCTCTAGAATGTATTTTCAGCAGCTATTTCCACAGGAATTTAAATCAGCTGTAGTCATAACTGTAAAAATTAATTAAAGGCAGGAAGTAAGAAAATGTACATTTGAGTTAAAAACAAAACTTCCATTTTTTTCCTCCTAAAAAACAGATTCTCAGCAGTTGCTAACAGCACACATACCAATCTTCAGCTAGACAAAGACAGTTACATACCGTCTTAAATGTGACACTGCTCACAGTACTTTATAATAATATTTCTAATGGCATTAGAAAAAAGCAGCCTCATTTTCTACATTTTTTCTAAATACTCATACTTTATATCAAGCAGATTTTCATGTGGCAATTAGAATTCAATTCATAATACATAAACATCACTTATTTGTATTTATAAGTGATGCCGTAAACAGTTTTTTCAAAATATTGCAAACCAGAAATATTTATACAGCTGTACTGTACTGTTTTCACCATCTTTCAAGATGTTTTTACTAGGGCAGCACAGTCTCTGCGTAGAATAATAAAAAAAGTACACTGAAGTAATCTAATGTGAATTTAGACTGCTATACGCAGCTAAATAAAGACTCCAGGCTTCATTTCTTATCTGAATTGAACTTTATATTTTGATGATATGAAGCTATAAGACATTGGCACAGTTTACTTAATGCAAACTTTAAGAAGGATATTGTCTACTAGTCTTCCAATGAGCTTGCAATAGTAAGTGTCATCAGGAACCCATGGATTTTCTTCTCGGGCATTCATAGCACATTTTAGATAAGTATCACTCAGACACCAGCCCAGCGGGCGATTGTCTTTGAGAGAGCCAATTATGGCATGAACAAGTTTTCGCTTGAGGTTCGTGCGCTCTCTGAGATGCAGCTCGTAATAATGAAGAGTGTTGTACAGGTAAGTCACTGGTCGGTCTGCCAAGAAGAAAAGGAAAACAACAATAACTTCTAGCATCACTATTATGTTTATGGTGGCAAACATAAAATCAAGAGCTCTACAAGACAAAGTTGTACGAATTTAAAAACAGCACACATGGAATTGATTCATGTTCTTTATTTCACTATATTCCGCAACACTGATTTTCCTTTGTCTTGTACATACACTTTAATGTGTGTGCAGAAGGGCAGAAGTTGAGCAAAGAAAGTCAGTATTACTAACATTTCGTATCTTAATGATAATACTTATGTATTTATAAGTAAACCATTTAAATCACCTCTTTGTATAAAACATATTAAATAGGAAGAATCCAGGTATGGAGTCACAGTAAAGAAAGAATATAGTAAATTATCTGGGCATAACATCGCAATGAAATCTATACAAAAACTTTTGTAATAAGTGCAGTTATAAAAGTGTTAAAAAAATCAGGTTAAGTTATTTGAATCTTAAACAAGGACAGATGGAGGAATTGCTTTTTAGCTGTTTCAGGCTTGGTAACAGAACGTTTGTTAGGACATAGTTCCAAGTACTTACTACTAGAAGGGAATGAAAGAGAAAGGTGTGAAGGAAGCACGAGTTAGTACGAGCTACCTGAACAAAAGCAAGTTCAGTTAGTAGGCTGAAATTCATTAAACAGGGATTGTACTTCTCTGTGGAAATGTACACAGGGCTTACAGAACAGGAAAGGATTAAAACACTGCTCTGCTAGTAGATGAAAATTAAGAATTAAGGAGATGAAGGAGAAGAGAATGATCACAACAAATATCTGTATTCACATATAACTTACCATGGAATTTGTATAAACCTCCCAGATGATCCAATAAAGTCTCCAGTGATTTGGACACTGGAAGCAATTCCAGAAATCTATGGATTACAATGTCAAACACTGGCAGAAAGCGCAGGCATACATTTCCAAAATAAATTGGTAGGTACTGCGGCTGGATCTGAACTGGGGGATTGACCTGCTCTGCCAAGCCTTCAAAATACAGCTTTTCAGGATATTTCTGGAGGGAAAGAAATCCATCAAAATCAAAAAATATTTCCTTAAATGAAACATTCAGCACCTACATTGTTTTAAAAAGACACTTCTTAACCCTCATTATCACATATTAATGCAGTGAGATGATTTCACTGTAAAGCTTACTGAAGAAAATTCAACTCTGAGTGAAATTATTTTGTTATTAGACTAGCAGATAACAACTTCTTCAGAAAAAACAAAACAAAGTTTCACTACCACTCAGAGTGGGCCTAAGAGAACACTAAGTATCTCAAGGCAAAGCTGAAAGCAGCCAGCGCGTATCTATCCCTTGTCAAGTATTTTAAGAGAAAACCTAGGGGAAATCAGAGCTACTGAAAGTTTCTGCATCATGTACTGAACCAGAGCACTAGAAATAATCTGCAGGTAGTAACTCCCTGGGAAAGAACTCGCGTGTACTCAAATACCAGGTGAGTATGGCTGAAGGCTGAGCATTCAGTGTTTCACCTGTGACTGAAATGTCTCTATGCCAGATTGGCTCTAGTAACTGTGCCACCATGACAGAGCACTTCCCAGGCTCATTTGCTTCCCTGCTACCCTTACACTCTTAGGCACTGTTAAGACACTGTATGCCTAAAGCAGAAGGCTAATACAGACCAAATAGCTTCTGTATCAAAACTAGATTGTTTGTGTTTAGCTACATGAGCATTTGCTTGTATCTATTTCATCTCAGTGCTAATTTATCTTTTGACAGAATACTCAACTGGTACATCTTTTTCTACTCAGCAGAAGCCACTGGGTTTACAGCAGCATTAAAATCTCAGCAGTACTCTTCCTTAACCTATCAGGATATCATGTTCTTGTCATACAGGAAATAGAAAAAGCTTTAATAATTAGGGGAAAACATAAGTTTAACTACTGTTATTAGTCATAAAACACCAGAAGGAAAAACCTTTTCCCTGATGCACAAAAACTTTCAGTTATAAATGAATTTCAGTAAAACCAAGATTTTAAAATGACTGGATTTAGATGAACAAGAATGAAGCTCCAACCAACTCTTCAGCTGCCCCTCTCTTTGACTATCACTACATTATAATTTTAATGCTATTACATAAACATAGTGATTTTTTCTTTTTTTATGCTAGCCCAAATAAATTTTGACTTACTAAGTAAATCCAAAAACTGACAGAGCTGTCCCATCATTTTCAGGACAAAAGACTCTCTGGCTGATCTTGATTCCACAAAACTATTACAATAAAAGAACTGAATTAACTTTCATACCTTGTGATAACTCATATGCTTAGTATGCCAGTCATTCTGTAGCCAGTGCTCCGGAGAATTCTCTTTCACAAAATCACTCACTCTGTTTCTGAAATCATTAGGCTTCAGTAAGAGTAACTGAATTATGAAGTAACAGACTTGAGCTTCATTTCCTTCATGACTACGCATAGCCTGAAACAAAATGGATCAGAAAACTTGGAATTACAGTTGACACTGCTGTCTGCTTTATCACCCCTAAACACTGGCTAGCAAATCTGGCTGTGCATTAGGTACATCTGCACACAAACTCCCACTGAACAGATGGTCTTTAAACTTTTTCAAGTGAAGACACAGAACAGAGGCAGGTTCAATCACCTCCTGTGAAAAACATTCATCACATTTTTTATGCCATAGGCATAAAGTCTCACAAACTCCCCAGCAATAGCACGCTCTCCAAGAATTCTAGCGCTCTTTTAGCTGTCAGTTCTCTTATTGAAAATAACCAATTAGTGATAATGAAGTTAAGATTGCTTCAAACTTCTGGCCACTCTGACATGTTTGGACTTCAGTTTGAAAACCAAACTAAAATTCAAACAACCAGCATTACATTAACATGAGATTTTAAAATATAAGTAAAGGAAAATTTATTCACTCTAGATGAGTTCTGCTTTATTTTGCTGGATAATTATTTTGCTTCCAATCCAAACCATTCTATGATTCTATGATTCTATAACCTAGAAAGACAGAGAATGCTATTTCTCTCCTACTTTTCTGATGAAACAGGCTGAATTCAGAGCAAAGAAAGTATATTCTATTGGGTACAAGATTTTCCACTTGCTTCTGAATCATGGCATGCCATACCCCTTCTACCTTTTCAGGCTGTGGAAATAACTGCATAGCTCTGAGGTGAGAGAATGAAAGCACTACTAACAACATTTAATAACACCAATTCAATGGTTGCCATTAATTAACCAAAAAAAGTTTCCCCTAAAGATTCAGAGAACTGTTAATCTATTATTTTACTTGATTATTGGGTTAGCAAATAGTCACTATTTAAAACCAATGGAGTTTTTAAAAGATTGCTCCTCCAAAAGTGACCCAGAAAGCAGACTCAGAGTGAAGAACTGGCATCTTACCTTCTAAGGCAACACTTACCAAACACAGAATCAACCTATCCAGTGTTACAATGTTGTATTTCCACACCATATCATTGAGAATCTCAATACATTTATTGAGCTGCTGGCCTCCTGCAGAGGTAGAGAATTCATACACCAAGAAATCTGCGAATGTCCTGACATGTGCCACCAGAGCTCTGGCCCCAATTCTTTCTAACACTCTGGTGGGGAAGAAGAAAATAAAAAAAATAAAAGCAACAAACAATTGTTAGTGGTCTTAATACATTTTAAACTGGTCTATTTTATAAGAGTTAGTGGGTTTTAATACAATTGTCTTAAAAAAAAAAAGACAAAAAAGCTCCCTTTATTAAATGAACAGAAGAAGAAAACCCCAAAGTAAAGCAAAAAAACCCCAAAAACTTAGAGTAATGGAATTCTGAAGTCTGGATACTAATCAGAACAAATGTTTCAAGTTCACCAATTCTTATGTATAGTATTCTATACCCTTGCTTTAGTTATGTATTTTTAGTTGTACACCTCTTAGGATAATCTTCTGCAACAAAACTTTATTTTCCTGCAGTATGTGTTTTAATATAAGCATAGTATTAAAACACTGGTATTTACTCACTGCACAAAAGAATAACATGTTCTATCATAAATATTAACTGTTTCAACAGACCTAACAAGGACTGAAAAGAAATAATCTATTTTTCACAGTTGGAGCCGATGCTGTTACTACTGAGAAGTAGTAAAAAAATGGTAGGACTACTACTTCTATAATAAATTTTCATCTTAATCCAACTTTTTTTTTTTAAATATTTGCCCTTTATTCGTGTATAAAGGCTAAGTAAATAAATGCTTTATATTTTCTGTTTACTATTTCAGATTGCTTGAAACACTGCCATTAGAAGTTAACTGTTTAACTCAAACACCTCACATCCTTGCCTCTTACCAGGAAGAATATGCACTGCAGACCACTGTGTGGTGTTACCAATCTTAAATACTGCACAATTTTTATGATATGCTCGCTAATACCTAGCTCCATTCCTTCTTTCCATGCTCTGATTTAATAAAAAAGTACAAATCATCCTGTGAATGCACAAGGTCTCTGTCCTCAGAACTGAGAATGCTGCTGTAATAACTCTGAAAGAGCACATCTTTTAAGCTCACCTGTAGCCAATTTGATTAATATGATCAGTCTCTAACAACATCTTCCATAGGAGACAAAGGAAAAGTGGGGGTGATCCTTGTATAGAAAAGTGTGTAATTATATCATTCTCATTGGTCATAGACTTCCACTTTCGGTATTCTTCTTCCACATTCTTCTTCAAGTTAAAGCGGCTTTCCTGAGGTACGTTATTCTGCTTGAAGAACACCTGAAATACAGTTGGCTTTGCTGTGACCGAGAGCCTAGAATAAAACACTTGAACAGGCAAACTTCTGCCTGACTTAGCACCTTATGAGTTCCTACTTCCTTGCACAATACAAACCTACCAGGTAGGGTAGGGTCGTTGCTTCACCATGACACCACCATGACTGCTTTGTCACTAAAAAGCTACATGACAAATTGCCACAAAAAGAAAAGCTTCTCCAGCTTCTTTTCTTTTTTTTTTTTTAATAATCTACCTTCCACTGGAACTATCAGTTGGCCAAACCTGGCATTAGAATACATGAAGAGAAGCTAGTGCATTTCTGAAGAAAGAGCAATGTTACAATCATTCTGCATTCTTTAGGGACTCGAGATTAATGTAGTCTGGCCAGGGGAAGAATCTGAAGACGTAGCAAAAGGCAAAGGATCTTATTAAGAGAGTAAATTCCCTGTATTTCCAAATATAAAATAATCAGTTTGAAATTATTACCTGCAGAGGAGCCGGAAAACAGCTTAGTGTATGTGATGCCCAGTTATGTGGAGTAAAACTCATGATAGTCTGCAATATATCCTTGCACCAAGTTCCCTGGATTGAATCAGAGCCTGTGAAAAAGTCTAGAAAATGGATTGATGATATTAGAATTTCACATTAAAAAAACATTTCTTATTGGCATTCCTTTTGTAGGCACATGCATCAAGGCTTTGCTAGTTCAAGAGGGTTTCCTTTTTGGCCAACTTCTCCCATCCCCTTTCTCTGAATCTTATTTACTCTATAGAACAAGCCAGATATTACATTTTTTATGCTATTAACAATAACAAAATTATTGAGAGAAATAAAGCAATCATGATTTTAAGATTTTATATTTAATTTCCTGTAATGACAGTAAGACAAGCTTTTGCTGATTAACTGATTAGACTTTAAAAAAGTCCTGAGGAAGATAATGACGATGAAATTGCCAGATGCAGTTTTATGTTGCTTTAAAAAGGCTGCTCAGCAGTACCTTTCCCAATTAAGCTGTAGAAATAAAACACAAGCCTCATCCCCTCAACCCCAGTGTTGATTTAACATTAAAGCTTGAGCAAAGTTTAAAAAATAAAAAACCTAACACAAAGAAGCCTCTTTCCTTTCAAATCACCTCCACCACTTTTTGTGAAACCAGTTGCTCTAACTCTCCAATGAGTCTCCAGACTAGAACCATAAAAAAAGGAGACAGAGGAAACGCCCCTCAAAGCTGACAAAAACCAGACCCATGTCATTGCACATTGTTAAAACATTAAACACACAATAAAAGCTTCCCCCTCTCCCTTCCCCAAGAACGTAAACCCAAAACACACACTGCTTTTTCTTAAAGGTAAGCTGTAGAGAGTGTTGTTCCACATGAGCAACATACTTGGTGTGAGCAGTCCATGTTGGTTTTTTTTAAATGGCATGTACCAGCAATCGATCCAAACACTTAAATTTAAAATAATGAAACTGAAAGTAAGTCAGTAAAAAAAACCCAAAAAACAGTCACACTGTATCTCTGTATAAAAATAAACTTTTAAACAGTTTGATTTCACTACTGCTTTAGTAATAGCTTTTTGCCTAAAAACAAGTAAGTGGAAATTAAAATTATCCTTTTTTCAAAACCAGACCTGTACGGGATATGTTTTATAACCAGGTCATTTCCATGATAGTCTATTAAACACTATTTTAGATAAATTACTACAGCTTTCACTTAGATGTTATCTCACAGTACTGCTATTACCTGTGACATGTGTTGCCCTTGCTAGAGTTAGGATCAAAGCCCTGTTGAGCTCTTCTGATTCTGCTGAAAGAACTGTTTTGGGATCACTGAGGAATCGTGTAAACTGTGGTTGGACTTCAGAGCTGCCCAAAGCTGTGATCAGCCTTAGAGCAGTACTCTCAACACTGAAAAAAGTAAACAGTTCAGTTAGCAAATAATCATAGCATCACAGAATGGTTTGGGTTGGAAAGGCCCTAAAAGCCCCTGCCATCAGCAGGGACACCATCCACTAGACCAGGTTGCTCAAAGCCTCATCCAACATGGTCTTAAACACTTTCAGGGAGGGGGCATCCACAACTTCTCTGGGCAACCTGTTCCAGTGTCTGACCACCCTCACAGTAAAGAATTTCTTCCTAAGATCTAATCTAAATCTGCCCTCTTCCAGCTTAAACCCATTTCCCTTTGTTCTATTATTAGCTGCCCTTGTAAAAAGTCCTTCCCCAGCTTTCTTGTAGCCCCTTCAGGTACTGGAAGGCCACTGTAAGATCTCCCCGGAGCCTTCTCTTTTCCAGGCTGAACAGCCCCAACTCTCTCAGCCTGTCCTCATAGTAGAGGTGCTCCAGCTCTCTGATCATCCTCGTGGCCTCCTCTGGACTTGCTCCTTTTTATGTTGGGGGCCCCAGAACTGGACGCAGGACTCCAGGTGGGGTCGCACAAAAGTGGAGTAAGGGGGAAAATCACCTCCCTCG
>NW_010296527.1:0-2786 GCF_000700745.2 Antrostomus carolinensis | reverse complement strand
CCTCTAGCCAGGGTCAACCCACCACAACTATCTTAAAAGAGGTGAGCGGATAACAGAAAATTGCAAATTCTGCATTTTCTTTGTCTTTTTGCAAGTCAGAAAGGATAGGAGAAAACCAAGTGTGCCACCCTTATCTTGCATATGCTGGTATATCATGTCCTTTTGGCTTTGTGTTTTGGTGCTCATTCTTTCTAAACATATTTTCTCACACAACCACGTCTGATTCTTTCATTCTGAATTTAACAGGAACAAAATTCTGGGCTTTCTCTCAGAAGTAATCACGTGTGAGCAGCAGTTATCTGCTGTAACAACCAGTAAAATTGCAGTTGCCACTGGAATTCCTCCACCTTAATGGCGCTATGTTGTGTGGTTGTCAGAAAGCTCAGGCACAGTAATACCATCACCAGAAGCTCTTTCTGAACAGCCTCAAAATATACTCTCTGTGTAACCTAAGTATGAACAGTATAAAGAGTAAGGCATACATATTTAATTTTACCCTACTGGTTGTGAATGCAAAAATAGTAGTTTGATTTGAAAGGAGAACCTTTAAAAACTCTTTCAAGATGAAAGTATTCATACAAATCACTGTGTTAATTATATATCCTAAAAATTATGCAAATAATCTTTATAGTGGTGAATTAATCAATGTTAATCACTTGAAAAATAGCTTTTAAGTGTTTTTTTTTTTTATAAAAATGTGTCAAAGTATTTAAAATTCTCATGGTGAGCTTAAATTTTCATAGTTCTGTTTTATTTCTTTTTAATAGTGACAGACTAATACTCCCTATGTTATTTTGGTGTTGAGCAACAGACACAGCAGGTGATCACAGGTATAAACTTCTAATACTGGTTTCTAGATTCTTGGAAAGGTTTGTAAAATAATCATTTAGATTTCACATCTTAATGTTTCATTTTAGACGTCTGTAGCACAACAGAAATCATCCTAATGGAAATGTAAAAAATATATCAACTAAGTAAGACACATTTAAATGAGGCACTTGACCTCTCCTTTAAAGTTGAGGACATAAATTGTTGTCTAATCTGAAAATACGGTAGAAAACAATTCTTAAGCCCAGGCCATGGGAGCACATTTGGATTAGTATTTTTTCTTTGTATATTATTTTACATACCTATATCTGTTTACTGTCCCAAAGGTTTATTTGTTTCAAATACCTCCTCTGGTGAAGGTTAGCACAAATCTAGAAAGTGAGATGACCAGCTCTTGATCCTCAATGTGCCGCCCCCAGCTCTGCTGTCACAGTAGACCCTGTGTAGACCCTGTGCTCTTCAAGCATGCCTAGACCCAGGAACCATAACACTGCTACTGTTCATGATGGGGCTATACGGACTTCTACATCTGGGCCTCTGCTTGAACTCTTGAGTCCCAAAATTTTCCTATGTTTTGACTTGGGATTTACATAACCAGAATTCCACACAGCTAGCCAGCTGTTACAGCCTCTCCCAGAACACATATAGAAAGTGCCAGCAGAAATTTTTAAGCATCCTCTCAGCCTGGATTTTCACAGCAGGCCCAATCAGAAAGCACTGACTACTTCAGCAGACTTGGAGCAATGTAACAGTTCCTATTGCCACAATAACACAAGGCTTGTGCATTAGCTACATGCAACACATTGGGATCTAGCCAAGACCTAAATGAAAATTATTAGTGTTATATTACTGTGAAAATTAAATCCTTAGAAATTATCTAGAAATGTATTTGAGGGGGGGATGAGGCGGGAGGAAGGGTGTGTTCTGATTTTGGTTAATTTTCTTCTTAGTAGCTGATACAGTACTGTGTTTTGGATTTAGTATGAGAATAAGGATGATAACATGCTGTTAGTTTTAATTGTTGTTAAGTAGTGCTTATACTGTCAAGGACTTTTCAACTTCCCATGCTCTGCCAGTGAGGAGGTGCACAAAAAGATCGGGGAAAGCATGGCCAGGGCAGCCAATCCAAACTAGCCAAAGCGGTATTCCACACCATAGGATGTCATGCTCAATATATAAAGTGGGGGGAGCTGTCTGGGAGGGGTGGGCAATCGCTGCTCACAGAAGGGCTAGACATTGATCAGCAGGTGTTAAGCAATTGCACTGTGCATTATTTATTTATTTATTTATTTATTTATTTATTATTGTTATTGTTAATTAATATTACTTATTGTTAAGACTTATTATTATTTCTATTCCTTTGCTTTGAAGACTGTTTTATACATATGTGGCCACATTGCCACTGCCACAGGGGGGGTTTATTAGCATAAACTGTGAGGCCTTTTTTTTTAGTTAGTAGATTGTATTCAATTTACTACCTTTATCTCAACCCATTAATTTTACTTTTTTTTTTAATTCTCTTCCCCATCCCATGGAGGGAGGAGGGAGTGAGCAAGTGGCTGCATGGTGCTTGGTTGCCAGCTGGGATTAAACCATGACAGTGGGGAACGTGTTTTCCACACTGATGTTCATTTTCTTCCTATCAGTGACTATGATGAGGTAAGCTGCTGCCACTGTGTGAGGTCACTAGCTAACACTGTATTGATGAACTGCAGGATTCTGTACAGTATATCTGTAATGGTCCAAGAAAGTGCAAAACAAACTACGTACAAAGTTTACAAAATTAAACTGAAATCTGAGAGCAAAAGTCTTGATACTCTCCATTGTAGAAATAAAGTGTCAATTCTGTGGCGTGTACTACAAGACTGTTTTAGAATTAAATAGAAGAGGATATCAAGATTTGCAAGTAAATGTAACATAGTACTGCGGAAGAGGATTGGGGGGCAAGGATAAGGAGG
>NW_010296526.1:25714-33419 GCF_000700745.2 Antrostomus carolinensis | reverse complement strand
CAGCTCTGGCCCAGCTACACACCAGGAGAAGAGCAAAGGTTTCTAAGCACTGCAGGGACACAACTGCTGTGCAGGGAGCTGCCCAAGTCCCAGCACAATGCCAACAGGCTCTCGTGTCAGATGCAATACTGGAGTCAGCAGTGCAAGGGGAGGAGGGAGCTGGAGTGGGTGCAGGTGAAATATTGGGATGAAGAAGCAAAGCGTGTTCCCCAGGCAGCAGTCCCATTCCACCCAGAGAAGTCGTGCTCCCTTCCCAGGCATGTGGGAAGAGAAATACGTGGTCTTGCCCAGCAGTGTGACAGGTCTTAGATGCATCGTGTGAGGAGAATTCACCAGAAAAACCTGTGACAGCCTGAGGTAAGGCTGCTTTGAAACAGCATCTGCACCTCTGTCCTGCTCCGGTTAGCTGAGGAAGGAAAGCTACTTGAGAGTGTCCAGAGGAGGCCACAAAATTGGGGAAGGGTTTAGAGGGGAAGCTGTATGAGCAGACGCTGAAGTCACTTGGTTTGTTCAGCCTGGAGAAGAGGAGATGATTTCCATCACCCTGCAGAGTTCATAGAATCATCTAATCACAGGATGTTGTGAGTGGGAAGGACCCACCAGGTTGATGGAGTCCAACTCCTGTCCCTGCACAGGACAATCCCAACATTCACACCATGTCCCTGAGGGCCTTGGCCAAATGCTGCTGGAATCTTGTCAGGCTTGGTGCCATGAGCACCTCCCTGGGGAGCCTGTTCCAGTGCTCCACCTCCCTCTTCCTCAAGAACCTTTTCCTCATGGCCAACCTCACCCTCCCCTGCCACATCTTCCTGCCATTCCCTCTGCTCCTGGCATTCGTTGGTGGCCAGAGAGAAGAGATCAGCGCCTGCCCCTCCTCTGCCCCTTGGGAGGAAGTTCTAGACCCCCAGGAGATCTCCTCTCAGTCTCCTCTTCTCCAGGCTGAACAAACCAAGTGACCTCAGCCTCTCCTCATATGGCTTCAAGGAGCTCACCAGGATCTGAGATGTTGGGGGTGGGGATGGGAGGTTATTTATTTATTTATCGCTTCCTTCCTCTCTGCAAACCTAAAAATAACTCAATTGAAACAGATAGCAGGAGCAGATCAAGGCCAGCGCAGGCTCCCAGCACCTCTGAAGAGCAGCAGGAGCCAGCGGCAGAGCTGGATGCAAAGCAGCCTGGTGGGGCTGGCATTTGACTTCCAAATTCCTTTTGCCCAGGACGCAAAGGTCACCGCATCTGCTGCTGCTTTGTCTGCCCACCCCTCTTCCCCCTCCCTGCTGGGATGAAGGTTTGCAGGCAGGCTTTGATCTTTAAACATGGCAAGCAGAAAACTCAAGTGTGTCCTCTGGGATGTGAACCCCTCCAGGGGAAGGAGCTGCGGTGGGCAACCTTGTGCAGGAGACCACAGCATCCCAAAGCTGCCATCAGCTCCCCTGAAGACCTCCCACCACCATTCATGGGGAGGTGCCCACATCATTCCCAGACCTTTCCCAAAATCCCCTTACCCATTCCTGGTGCTGTGGCCACCCCAGGAGCTGGAGCACTTGCTGCTTCAGTACATGTCAAGGGCCCTCAGCTCAACCCCTTCCCACCCAGCTCCTCAGGGAAAGCCCCCAGAGATAAATTGACCAGTGAGTCGTGGCCCATTACAGCCCAGGACAAGGAGAAAGTGAGAATATTGTCTTTTTTCCTCCCATTTTGCACAATTCACTGAAAGATTACATTTTCTGTGACTTTGGAGAAGAATTTGCACTTCAAGGTTTGATGGTACAATGTCTCCTGGCTCATACCAAGCCTTTGGCTTCTAAAAGGCTTTGCGAAGTGCATTGGCTTTACTGTCATTCCTCTTCCCCTGGTCACCAGGGATGTGATCCATTGAGCACAGATCTCTGGCATACAGCTGACTCCAGGCAGTGGTGTGGCAAACCCTGGGTGGTGCCTTCTTCAGCAAGGTCAAGGAGAAGAGTGTTAGGGGCAGCATGAGCCCTTGGAGACCAAAAATCCTGGGATTTAGACCAAGGTCTGAGGCTGAACTGCTGGCAAGCATGGCTAAGAGTCCTCCTTTCTTCTGCCACATTCCCACTGATAAAGGAAAGGTCTTGCTTCCTCTGTAGAAGGCCAGTGCCACCTCTATAAATAGCAAAAGATCTTCTGATGGGCTTGTGCTGAGTGTCCTCCTTATGCCAAAGCTCTGTGACATTTGAACACTGATTCACTACGTGCCTTAAATACATTATTGGGGTTTGTTAGGGGAATTGCAGCCAGTTACGAGGCTCTGATAAAATCCTCCTTCCCACAAGGTGATCTTGCAGCTGAGATGGTGGTGTAGATGTCCCAGGAGGATGGCAGGGTGGCTGCACAGCCCCATGCCACCATCTCCCTGCAGGAACTCATTGGGATGCTGAAGGTGCAACTGAAGAGGTCCAGGAGCCAGTTTGCCAGATCAGATCAAACACCCAGAAGCAGACAGAAGAGATTTAGACCCTTTGTTCCCTTGGCAAGATGTGGATGGCAGGAGTGTCCGACTCAGAAACAAGTCAGCAGATACAGAGATTGTGTCCCTCCTCTACCCACGACAGCCCTAAAGGATGCTCATTGCCCATCCCCATTTTCAGGAGTTATTTTGGCTTCTACCCGTCCATGGCCAGCAGTCCCACAAAGCCCAGGGACTTGGGCTATGGCCAGGAGCCCCTCCAGGAAGAGGAACCAGTGTGCCAGAGGAGGTTGAGGTTGGCCATGAGGAAAAGGTTCTTGAGGCAGAGGGTGGTGGAGCACTGGAACAGGCTCCCCAGGGAGGTGCTCATGGCACCAAGCCTGACAAGATTCCAGCAGCATTTGGCCAAGGCCCTCAGGGACATGGTGTGAATGTTGGGATTGTCCTGTGCAGGGACAGGAGTTGGACTGGATGATCCTTGTGGGTCCCTTCCAACTCACAACATCTGATGATTCAATGGTCTCTTTGGAGAGAGGCTCCCCTCTTTCTCCAGGAGTCTCAAAGCCACTGCCCTGCCTGAACCCAGAGACTTGCAGCCTCCAGATTTTTGCTGCAGAGATGAGATTTGGATGAGATTTTTCCCAGCAGGGCATTTCATGTTGTGGAGAAAACTGAACTGGGACAAACTGGGAAACTGCCTTTCAGTTTCTATTGCCAGCAGTCCCAGGTTGAGCTGGTGGTCAAGCATGGAGGCTCTTGTGCTTGACCACAACATGGGGAGCAGGAGGTTCTCGAGGTGAATGCAGTGTGCTCACCGTGGCTGCTGGTCACTGAGCACCTGCTCTCCCTAATCACTCTCTGGTAGCTCTCCCTGTCCTTCCCTGGCACCATGATTTGTTCTGGGTGTCAGCACAACACGCCCTGGGAGCCATTAAGATGAATCTAATAAATATAAATATGACCTTGACGATTCCTCCACCGGCGGAGGTTGGAAAGGAAAGAAGAAAATAAATGTAATTTACATTTCAGTGGCACAGAGAACACACAGCAACCGGCTCTGCTGCCACAAAGCTTCATTTGTAATCTGGGGTTTCAACAGGAAAGGTCTCTGCTGTGGCTTGGCCAGCCACCACGGTGAGGGTCACTTGCTCTGCTGCAGGCTGGGGAGGTCCCACACACCCCTTCTTATGAGGGACCAACAACAAGGTACAAGAGAGCTGGTTGTGGCCATGGGATGCAGGGACAACCAGAGCACCATGGGGACCCACAGCTAAAAGGGGGTTTATAAAATGTCCCCAGGCTCTGCCACCTCCCAGGAGCAGGACGGGGCTGTTGCTGCACTGTGGGAAGAGCTGCCTGGGCTGGGGACGTTGCTAACTACAGTTCTACACACCAAAAAACCCCCAAATCCATTCAGGACACATGAAATACTTGGCTTTTTTTGTATGTTTTGGCATCTACCACATTCAAAGCCAGCCTCTAAGCATCTCAGATGGAAACACTGGTGTGCACTGAAGACTTTGAAGAGTTTTAGGGAGTTATTTCTAGTGGGAGAAATGTTGTTTCAACCTCCTCTTGCCAAGCTGAGATTGTCCCCGCTCCAGCCTCTATGCACAGATCCAAAACCTGCCAGGCTGGGATCAGTGGGACCACACGGCAGGGACGTGCTCTGAAAAACATACTGGGCTGGTCTGTGTTGTAAAAATGGATGGATCAACAATGGATGGATGGATGGATGGGTGGATGGATGGAGAGAGGAAGCCCCAAAAAGGATCCTTCTACAGGAAAAGCATAGCTGGGAGCTGTGAACATTGAGGAAAAGAAATTATCCTCCCCTTGTTTGACCACGTCTGGAATATTTTGTCTAATTTTGGGCCCCCAATACCAAGAAATACATTGATAAGCAGGAGCAACTTCAGCAGAGGACCACAGAGATGGTCAGAGGCTGGAGCTCTTGCCCTGTCAAAGGGGCTGCAGGACTGGGCCTTGCCCAGGTTGGAGAGGAGATGGCTTTGGGGGACCTGACAGCAGCTTTCCAACCCCTGGGAGAAGAGCTGGAGAAGGTGGAGCCCAGCTATCACAGCAGTGCAATGGACACAGAAGAAACAAGAGTGGCAGACACTGGGTATAAAATGCCTTTTCACAATGAGGACAGTCGGGCTGTGGAGCATGTCCCCAGTGGGGTTGTGTCACCTCCTCCCTGGGAGGTTTCCAGGCTCTAACTGGATCAAGCCTTAAGCAGCCTGCTCAGACCTGGCAGCTGACTGTCAGGGCCCTGAAGGCACTAATTGGCCTTAATAGGCACTAATTGGCCCTGAGCATCCTCACCTAGGGCTTCCACCCACACCCATGGTCCCAGGAGCCCATTTAAGCTCAGCTGGGGACCATCAGTCCCTTCCTGGGTGGTGCTGTAGGAGTGCTGGCCTCCAGTTCATCTGCATCCATACCTGCCCTTGGTCACCAATGCTCCCAATCCAGACCCTGACCCATGGAGTGACTTCCTGGCTCAACCTTGGACCTGTCTCATCAACAGAGCTTGTCTGGTGAACTGTGTGACTGACTGAAGCTGATATCCCTATGTCTGCCCTGCCTGGAGGTGGTAGGACAAGGTCCCTGCACTGCCGGCTGCGTCCTTGGATGGATCTCCTGGGGGTCTCAAGGGGGTTCAGTGCCTGAGGCTTCTCCTTGCAGGAGACCTGGAGGCAGGGCAGGTCTCTGGGACTTCATAGCATCTGCTCTGACTCCTAAAGCTGCCTCCAGAGACACAGACACAGGTGAGGAGAGGCACCAGGGTGGGCATTGCTTCTCCTGCACTGATCTTGGTGGTGTTATCTGTCCTGGTTTTGGCTGGGATAGAGCTAATTTTCTTCTCAGGAGCTAGAATAGTGCTGTGTTCTGGTTTCACTGTGGGATTTGGAATGAGAAGAATGTTGATAACATACTGATGTTTTGAGTTGTTGCTGGGAAATCAAGGACTTTCCAATTTCCCATGTTTTGCCAGTCTGCAGGTGCAGAAGAAGCTGGAGGGCACACAGTGAGATTAATGGATCCAGACTGGCATTGGGATGTGCCAATGGGATATTCCATACCCTACAATGTCATGTGCAGTATATAAATGAGGGTTGGCTGGAATGTTTGCTCTTCTCTGGGATTGTGGGTTTGGGATTTTCTCTCCTCCAAGATTGCTAGCGGGGAATGGACTGGGAATCAGTCAGTGGGTGGTGAGCAATGGCACTGTGCATCACTCATTTGCATATTCTATTATTATTATTGTTGTTATTATTAATTTTATTTTATTTTAATTATTAAATTGTTCTTATCTCAACCTATGAGTCTCCTTACCTTTACCCCTCCAGTTCTCTCCCCTATTCACCCTGCAGTGGGTGACAGTGAGCGAGCAGCTGCATGGTGTTCAGCTGCCAGCCGGGCTAAACCACGACACGATCCGAAGTGGAGGATGTTTTTAGACTGGCATTTTCAAAGTCTGGGTTTTTTCCTTGCTACAGTCATTGTGTGCTCCTGCAAGCAAAGCTGCTGTAGAGGAGCGGTGGGCAAAGGAACCTTATGTTGGAGAGGGAAATGCAGAGCTCACACAAGCAAACGTGGGTTCAAAGAGATGATGGGAGCAGCCACGCCTGGTGGCTGCAGCTTTTTTGGCCATCAAGGAGAGCTTAAAGCAGTCCCAGCACCTTCTGGGCAGGGCTGAGTGCTGTGCAGCTGCTCTGAAGCACCCAGGGTCAGAGCTGGATTGCTCTCTCCCCTGGTGGCCCTGGTAATTAATATCACCAGGGAGGCAGTACACAGATATTAGTATTTGATGGTGATTAATGGGTCTAATAGGATTCTGCCAGCCAGTCATTTTTGGTTTTCACTGTGTCTTTCTGAGCCTGGCAAATATAATAAAAGCTCTAAAATAAAGACTGTATTACTTTAATATTTCAGTGCTCTGTCATTGAAAGCCTCTGTTAGCTGAGGCTTCTTGCCACTGTGAACTTGTGCACTAATGCAGCTCACCTCCCTGTGCTCGAGGGATCGGGGTTTTCCCATCCTACAGAGCCAGGTGTCACTCCCAAATTGTGGCAATCCCTTTGATGGGAGCAGAGTTTGTCTCCCTGAGGTCAAAGGACCAAAAGACACCTGTGAACCCAGGTCTACAAACTCATCTTTCCCCAAAAAACTCCTTTAGAAACTCC
Source organism: Antrostomus carolinensis (assembly GCF_000700745.2). NCBI lineage: Eukaryota > Metazoa > Chordata > Aves > Caprimulgiformes > Caprimulgidae > Antrostomus > Antrostomus carolinensis. The sequence continues at coordinate 26,792 of NW_010296526.1, read as the reverse complement.
AAAGATCTTTGCTTCCTCCCCAAAGCACATGTTAATCTAAGTTAATTGTACCTGGTGATACTGAACATGAAGTCCTCGCTGGATTCCCACAGTGATTGTCTTCAGCAGCACGGCAGTGGAGCTGCTCTGCTGAGCTACTCTTAATTCCTCTGCTGGAGACAATCACCTGCTGCAAGCAAACCAGCTCATTGAATGCAGAGCTCCAGGCTGTGTAGAGCTCTTGGCAAGAGTTGGACCCTGGTAAACACCATGGAAGCTCGAACCAGAGCTGTGTAGAGGTCTGTGCGTGCACAGCAGTGTTGTGTGCTAAATACCTCCTGTTGAAGCACCTGGTGGTTCTGGAGATCATGTCTGGGAAGTGGGAATTTGATGTTCTGTGCAGAAAGAGCACCCTGGGTCAGCATTTCTGCAGTAAAATGCTGCCTGGAGTGGTACTGGCCCTTCGGCCTGTCTTGCTGCAGACTGATGCCCACCTACACCATTATTCCCCCATCTTCCACCTTCCTTTGGTTCCTGCTGCTTCCGTAGAATCATAAGATTGGAAAAGACCTCTAAGACCATCCAGTCCAACCATCAACTCATCACCGCCATGTCCACAAAACCATATCCCTGGGTGCCACATCTACGTTTTCTTAAACACCTCCAGGGGTGGTGACTCCATCACATACCTTGTATGATTCTTTACATAGGCTTGTGTAGAAACAGCTGTGCTATAGTCAGCAGGGAAGGGGCATGTGTTGCCTCATCTTTGAAGAGGCTCATACTTTCCAGTGTTGGGAAGATGCAAGAGTTCTGACAGAGACAAACATAAATGTTGGAAGTTACTCCTCCTTTGTGTCCTGTTTCCAGGCAGTAGAGCACCAGCACAAAGACTGTGTGGCTGTTCTGCTGGAGCATGGTGCCAACCCCAACTTCAAAGGTCCTGGTGGCAACACTGCCCTTCACACGGCTGCCACCACTCCTGCCAAATCTCTAATGAAGCTGTTGCTTGAGCACAATGTCAATATTGAGGCTCAGAATTAGGTAAGTTTGGACTTTGGGTAAGGCTCTTAATCCCAAAACTTCCTTCAATTCCTGC
>NW_010296526.1:18042-25654 GCF_000700745.2 Antrostomus carolinensis | reverse complement strand
TTCCTGCTGCCTGGTTTTTGCATTCCTTGTCCCTAAATGTATTAGCTGGCTCCTCCTGAGCTATTCAAGAGGAATGTGGACACATCAGCCCCAAAACTGACCTTCCCAAACTTGGGTTGGTGGCTCCTGCAGGCAATGCCCACCCCCCTCCAGCACTGCAGCTTGCTGCAGAAGGGGTTAGCAGAAACCAGCTGCTGCCAGCAGCTCCTTGCCCATATTTCAAAGCTGTCCATGTCCTCCCCTAAATGCCATCCCACCAAGATGCAGCAGAATTGAATCTCTCCCCAACCCCTGCTTTGTTCCTTGCTGATGAGGGTTATTAATTGCTGTGGTACCACCCAGTGAGGATGGCTCTGCCCTTCACTCCATAGCAGAGGTTATGAATCAGAGGAGGAATGGGAAAGCCCTGCCCCATAGCAGAGCTCATGAATCTTCTCAGAGGAGGAACAGGAAAGCCCTGGAGGACCATGAGACCAAATGAGCTTCAAAGAAAAGTTCAGGGTGTTTTGCAAAACCTTCCCTACGGCCTCGGCGTAACCTCAGAGCAGCAGGGTTAGACTGGGATGGGAACACAAGCTCTGCCTGCATGAAGGAGACTTTGAAGCATCTGAAGGTTGGGATGTATGTGGAGTCCTTTCCCCATCGTGCTGTGGTGAGTGAGCTTATCCTCAAAGCACATCTCAAGCAAGCTGCTGTTGCTTTCTCCTAGTGCTGGTCTCGGCAGGACTGTGAGTGGTACTTGTTTTAAAGGAGATGTAAAATGCCTCTCTTAACCCAAGAGAACTGCCCAGAACTCCCTGATGTCTGCTGATCCCGAGCCAATGGCTTGGGAATGGCTGAGGATCAGGCACTGGAGTCACCCAGATGGCTCTCACAAGCATCATCTACCCAGTTGATCTCTTTTCTGTTCAGCTTTGAGTTCTACACATGTAGCATAGAGCAGAGCTTCGCTGGACCCTCTGCATGTCCAGGCTGACACATTACTGAGACCCCACCATCATATCATGGTGGGTTCTGAATCTGCTTGTGGGCTGCTGGTGGTCTGGGGAAGCTCTCTGGCAGCCCTTCTCCAAGCAAAATATATCTCCATTTCTCTTCCAGCAAATATATGAAAACTCTGGAGAGAAAATCAATCAGCTTTTAAAGGATTATCCATGGGGCTTAGTGTTCAATTAATGCCCCAGATCTAAGGTTGGGGCTATTTTTCAAAAGGGACAACCCCCACCTTAGGAGTAATGCAAGAGCTGGTACAACCTAATCACGCCCTGTCACTGCTGGTGATGGATGGTGTTCGTTACAGCATGACCTACAGGAGCCACGGCCCAGCCCAGAACAAGGGTCCTTTGGGCACTGAGCAAGGATATAAATGCTTCTCACCAAAAAAGCTGAAGCCATCAACATCAGGGTCACCTCACAGTGGCTGTGTGTGGTTGTTTTGGCCAGCTCTTGTTGGATGGGTGATGTCAGGGTGTTTCATTCGGAGGCTTCCAGTGTGGGGTAGGTCTTGTTCCTGCACATGAAACAGGGATGTTTGCTGTGTCTCTGCAGTAAATGTCTGATAATGTGGTGGAAGAGGCTAGAGATCCATCTTCTGCCTGGAAGCCTGCTACTCAACACAGCTGCTAATGTCTAAAGAAGTTTATCCGTCCTCGTGGCATCTCTCTGACATGAAGCATTTTGAGTGGCAGCATCTCACTTTGATGAGATCTCACAAGAGTTTTTTTTTTTCTTCTTGCTTTTAAAGTGACTCTTCAAAGCCAAACTCTATCTGCTGTAGATAAGGAAAACCAATAAATCAGCTTTTCCTTCCACAGAAACGCTGCTGGCTCTGAGAAAGCAAGACCTTCTCCAGCTGAAATCCCAACTGGATTGCCAGGAGCCGCAGCTCCTCACCTGACCCGGAACCCTCCTGTGCTACTTTTTTTTCTCCCTCCAAAAGCTGCTGTGTTTTGCCCCAGGTTTGCTTCTCTGGATATACCCATGGAATTATAGGATGTCGTGAGTGGGAAGGGACTATTAGAGGCTTTCCATTTGTTTTCCCATCTCTCCTGGGTGAATCACAGAATCACAGAATGTTGGGGATTGGAAGGGACCTCGAAAGATCATCTAGTCCAATCCCCCTGCTGGAGCAGGAAACTAAGCCAGTGCCAGGATGGGGAGGGCTGGACTCACAGTGTCCTGTCTAGTCCTGCCACTGGGGACCTGACCCGGTGTTCCCTTCCCCCGGGCTGTGGGGTCAAAATTACCAACAGATAAGTGGGGTTATTCTGGGATGTGTAAAAGATGTAAAATGAGGCTCTTGCTGGGGTGTTGCAGGGGGCTGTGGTGGTGTCCCCAGCTCCAGAGGGACCAACATCCCACTAGATGGCACAGCAGGACAGCAGGGACCACCACCTCCTCCCCAGGCAGTGCTGGGGGTGCAAGGCCAGGGCAGCCCCCAGACCTTCCCCCCCCAAACTGCTCCAGTCTCTAGTTTCCCTACTGGGAAACATCGAAAGAAAAGATCCCAACGCCTTTGTATAAAGATCTTCACTCTGTCAGGAGCCTGAGCAAAGCTGCTGGTGTGGATGTGGGCTGCTGGTGCCACCCATCTCCCAAGGGATGCTCTAAATGACAGCTTCAGCCATGATTGGGACCCTGGCACAGCTGGGACCTCTCTCTACTTCACATTCCTCCTTTTCCATTATCATCTGTTTATGCAATTTACACTTTCTGACTGCTCTCCCACCTGCAGCAGCCATGGGAGCCCCGGTGATGGGCTTTGAACGTGGGGCTGAGACCCTAGAGATCTTCCTTCCTGCAGCTCTTAACACTGCTTTCAGCAACACCACTGTCCTGGTGCTTCTCCGAGCATCCTCCCGCAGAGCTCAGCTGCAGATGGACTCCATTGGGAAGCACTGTCCATCTTCCTGCAGCTTTCCCAGGGCACAGAGGAAGAGGAGCTCCTTGGGTAGGTATCACCTCTGCTGTCCCTGCTGACAAAATTCCTCCTGTGCTGGCCCAGCTACCATCCAGGGATGGATGTAGGGCTGAAGCTCCGACCAAGAGCAGGGCTCTGCTGCCCCAAGTGCTGCTCAGGCGAACGGCATCGTGAGCTGAGCCGGGAGAGAAGCCGGTGAGTTGGGGAAAGGGAAGGAACCACAGAATCACAGAATCCCAGACTGGTTTGGGTTGGAAGGGACCTTCAAGCTCATCCAGTTCCAACCCCCCTGCCAGCAGCAGGGACACCTTCCACTAGACCAGGTTCCTCAAAGCCTCATCCAACCTGGCCGAGAACACTTCCAGGGAGGAGGCAACCAGGAGGGAAGATCTGGCTTCTGGCTGGCCCTTGCCCTGTGCCAGCTGGAGATGACGAGCTTCTGCCGAATGATGATCGCTTCTGCTGCTTCTTACACCAGGGCATTGGCTCCTCCTGAGCACTGAGACCTGTCCTGGGTGAAGCTGGTGGCATCACCCCAGGAATGAGAACCCCTCCCAAAATGCACAACCATCCAGTGAAGATGTCACCCCTTCCTCCAGCATCGTGACACCGCAGCCCCCGGGCTCAGTCGCACAGGGACAGACTGGAGGACGTGCAGCCCACAGCTGGTTTCTTTGGTCAGGGCATTTCGGTGTCCCCTCCCACAAGGCAAGGTGTGCTGGCATGGCCACTGTGCCTGTTTCCCTGGGCCTCCCCAGCACCACCGTGCCCAGGTGCTCCGCGTTTCGGTTCACAGCCACGCCAGCCCCCGGAGCTGTGCCAGCATCCCTGCCCTCACACCCAGTCCTCTCTTTTGCAAGTTCCTTCCCCAAACATCAGCCTGGGTGACCCCAGGCCCCGTTACAGAAGGTGGGACCAGCAGAGACCAATGGAACCACTGAAAAATGCAGTTCACCAGTGCAATGAGTTGTGAGGTCTCTGCACTGGCTCAGCTGAACTGGTGTCCAGTAGGAGGTGGTGGGAGCTGCAGTGGACATCCCTTTGAGGACCCAGGATGGGCTGCAGGGGTTGAAGTGCCCAGTGGCCCTGACGAGTCAGAGGAGATGGTGGGATTAATCCTTTCTCATATAAACCATCTACAAGTTTGCCCTCCTCCCCTCACAGCCTTTGCAGTCACAGGAGAAACCCTGATATGTTCAGGAAGCAAATGATGTGGCAACGGGGTCGCAGTGTCCTCTCCTGGCACATGTCCCCTCCTGGCCACCCTTGGTGATGACCCCAGGCTCAATATGTCCCTCCAGGTGCCTGTAGGGAAGCAAACGACCCCCTGTGTGTTTTGCACCTTCTGCTGCTCTCCAGCTCAGGCTTTGCCCCCACTTTACCATCTTTTGGTGGTCCTTGAGATAGATCTGAGCTTCACCAGGGTAGTTCTCCATCTGGCTTAGCGACCTCACGTTCTTCCTGGTGCCAGGGGGGATTTTTTCACCAAAATCTTCCCCAGTTTGATTGCACCCAGCCACGTCTCTCTCAAGCCCACCCATGACAGGGTTAGGGCAGAGCAGATCCCCCCACCCCAGTCAGTTTGAGGTCCCCATTTTCTTCAAACCAAAGCCAGCCCTTGGGGACACCTCTTACCTTCATGGTCCCATGAAGACACCCTGGAGATGAGTGCTCTGGGACGTGGGGATGGTTAGGCCCAGGGGGATCGGTGTGGGAATGGGTAGTAAGGAAGGTGCTGGAGCTGTTTGCTGAAGAGGTTCCACCTTGGTTCCATCCCTCTGGTCCTTCCCCCACCCTGCTCCAACTGGCAGGAGCCATCAGGGTGAGCCAAAAAGCGACAGGACTTGGCAGAGGTGTCAGGAACCGATTATCCCATTCCGGGGCCCCTCTGCTTCCCGCAGCCCCAGGTAATGCCCGGGTCTCCTTGGTGACGGATTACCGGATTAGAAGGTTCAGGTGAGCCCTCCTGCACGCGATTCGGTTACCACATCGTCTCACGCGCCCTGAGAACCCTCCTTGCTGCTGCCACAGGCCAAGGGAAGGACCAGGAGGGTGAAGGATCTGTCCCACTGCCCAGTACCGTGCTCATGGGTGCTGGTGGTGGTCAGATCATGGCACAGAAAAGTGTGGGGATGTCCCTGCTCTTCTCCACCTCTCCCACCTGGGAGCCCTTGCAGAAGGCAGGGACTGATGGGATGTGCTCATGGGGCTGCAAAAGCCACCAGTAAGGCTGGGGCTTCCCAGTCATTCCAGTCCCACTGCACCAGCTGCTCACAGGAAGCCAAAGTCAGTGTGAAATCCGTGCTCCCAGCACATCCCTGCATTGGAGATGTTGCTCCAAGCGCCTTCAGACTCAGTCTTTGGGGGATTTGCCCTGCTGGCAGCTCCAGATGGGGACACACAGGGACACACTCCATGCTTTGGGTCATACACCAGCCGAGCTCAGTGCTTTCAATGCCTTCCTCCACCCTGTCATGGCTCTCCCAGTCAGCCTCCATCCCCCAGTGCCCCCGTGCTGGTCCTGCAGCCCAGGTGTTGCTTCCCCACTGCCTGAGCCTTGCATCCAATCAAAAGCCCCCACTTCACTGGGTCCACATCCCTGACAAGGCTTTCATGGATCGCTTTCACCCTCTGCATCCCATCACTGCTCTCTGCCATCCTCCCTGAAGGCCCTGGACACTTTCCTAGTTGTCCACATGTTCCCAAGGTCCTCCCAGAGCTGCCCATGGGTTCTCTGTCTGGATCCTCCCTCAAACCCACCCCTGGGGCTCAGGCTGGAGACACTGCCCTGTCTCCTTGCAAAATCCCTACCAGTCCATAAAGCCACCACCACCGTAGGGACACCCAGACCACAGCATCTCTGTGCACCAGTAGAATTTCAACAGGGGAACCTGGGATCATTTTTATCCCAAACCAACTGGCCAGAGCAGCTGTGAGAAGAGTCCCTTAGCAGGTCCTCTGCCCTACAGCAGTGACTCACATGAGGTCCCCTCCAGGTAGAGGGGAGAGAAAGAAATGGTCTTGGGAGTGGAGAAAAAAGTCTTATATTCTGGGGTAGTGACTTGTCCAGGGCAGGGCTGGAACTGGGGATCCCTCTACTTTGGGGATGTTTGACCTCAGAGTTGAAGACGGGTGGATGCCCCTCTACGACCCAAGGAAAGGTCTGGATGTGGACGTTCCCTACCCTGGCTCCTTCTTTTGCCTGATATCCATGTGGCTGATGGCAATAGGGAGTAGGACAAGCAGCCATCCAGGTGAAGATACAATGCGGCCAGAGCTCTGGTGTGGGTGTGCAGGTGGGAGGAGAAAACATCTGGAAAGAGAGGATTTCTCCCCAAAGTTGCCTGATGACAAAAAAACAGGGGAAAGCTTGTTAAGGACCTTTCCTCCCACCAATACATGACAAACCCCCCTGTACAGGACTCCCCGTGGGCTGGGGGACACCGAGGTGCCCTGGCCACTTGGCTGTGGCTCAGTGGCTGGTGGTGGCCAGGGCTCTCCCACCCCACCTCCCAGCAGCACTGTTTGCCAGCTGTTATTTAAGCATTCATCTTGTTCAAGCACCACTTCAGCGCTGCGGGGCTGGCCATATCTTGTAGAAAAGAAACAAGAGCCTTCCTCCTCCCCTCCCTCACTTTCCCCCGGGCCTGGATTACCCCAAATAAACACTCATTTTGGGTAATCGTTAACTTTAATGGCTCAGTCTTGGCTTTGGCTGCATGATAGGGCACCATGGGGAGACTCGAGGGGTTGATAGTCCTCGGGATAAAGGAGATAAGGTCTGGGTTTGAAGGGCAGCGCTCCCAGGCCAAGCATAGCCATTCCCGCAGTGGTGGGAGCAGCCACTGGCACCCTCCCCAGAATTTTGTCACTCCCTTCCCAGCCCTTGTGTTTTTTGGGCAAGGAGATGACAGGGGCTGACAGGTTCCTCAGGTGCCAGGCATTGTCCCAGCCCTGGGGTTCCATCAGAGGCTTTGCCATCTCTGGCCCACACCACAATCCTTTGCTGAGCTGCAGAGATACCCGAATAACCCGCCTGGCAGCTCTTTCTCTCTTAATTGTGTTTTCCCAAGTCAATGGATAACTTTACAGCCCAGGCCATGAACACATCAAACAGACTAACCTTGGGGAGACAGCTATCTGCTGCAGGGAGACACGCAGGGTTAGTCACCTGGGGGGGAGGGACAAAAAAGTTCAAAAATAAAACCATCCTGAAAGTCACTGCCATGTCCGTGTGACATCCACGGTGTCTTCTCTAGACCCCAGGGGAAGCTGAAGTAGGTTTTCTCCCATCCCAGTCCAACAGACCTTGGGCAGGCACTTCACCATCCCATAGCAGTGGGACCTTCCAGCAGTGGGACCTTCAATTCCCCTCCAAAATCACCCCAGGGGCGGCAAAGAGAGGCCAGAGCCTCACTGAACCTCTCTGACTGAGCTACCCATCTCCACCAAGCCCACCAGACCCTCCTGCCATGGTGACTCCCATTGCTTTCCAGGTGCTAGACACAGCATGGTGGCATCAGCCTTGCTTCCTTCTGGATGCCAAGCAGAAAAAAAATGAGGAGACCCTTGGGTCCTCTCCAGTTGGTGCCTTCACCTCCTGGCCATGCCATGGAGACCATGCGGCAGGACCTCCTCCTCCAGGCTTTCACCTCTGGTTTTTATCTCCTTCTCCACCTCCTCCTTCCCTCC
>NW_010296526.1:0-18018 GCF_000700745.2 Antrostomus carolinensis | reverse complement strand
TTTAACAGCCCCATAACTGCACAGGGACAGTCAATGCCATCGAACCAGGGTTTTACAGCAGCGTTGCTTCATCACCAGAGCACAAACAAGGCGAAGATGAGAGCGGCAGCTGGGGGGGACGCTGCAGGCAGTGAAAGTCATGGGGTGCGTAAGGGGAGTCCTCTCGCTGGCTGGATCTGCGGGGTGAAGGGCTTTTGGCAGGATGAGGTCCCTGCTCTGCTGAGGACCCTTTGGGGGATGAGCCTGAACTTCCAGCTCCTCTTTGAGCTGCATCCCAGATTTGGCCCTGTTTGGAGAAATTTTTTAATTGCTGCCTTCTCCTCCATGTTTCAGGGAGACAGCTGACCCAGAGGGACCAGAGCAGGTTCTTGCATCTCCCCCTTGGAGATACCAACACAAAATAGCTCCCCAGTACTCAGAGGAACTCTATCCTCCCAGGACATCTCAGCCTGCCTTCAAGATGGACTCACCACCCCTGCATCAGCAGCTGACCCTCAAACCGGAGCAGGGTCTTCTCAGGTCCATGATGCCATATGGGTGAAGCAGAGCATCACCATCCCAGGGTTAGTGGTCTGGGCAAGGAAAGGGCCAGGACAGGAAACAAGAGGATATGCAGCCCCGTGCTCCACAGGGACAATCCATGGCCACCTCGGAGCCCGCTTCCTGTCCTCAGTACCACCAACACACTCCAGTCAGCCCTGTCCCTCAAAACTGAGGATGGTACAAATCACTTTTGGCAACAGAGGTGGAGATGAGCGAGCAGAGACAGCTGCGGGTGGGCTTGACAAGCTGTTTTCCAAAAAAGATGGTTTGGAAACGTGCCTGGGGCTTTCCTGCTGGGGCATTTTAACTTGAGTGACCCAAAAGGTGAACTCCTCTCACCACTTCCTGAGTTTTCCCCCCACCAACCTGTGGCCTATGGCTATGGGAAGCCTTTTTGGGACAGGACAATCCCCATCCCACATGACAGCAGTGCCACTGAGGAGAAGCAGCAGCCTCATCCACACTCTCCTCTGATGCCCTCTCCAGGGTTTTCCCCACTGCAGGTCCATCGAGGAAGGACACTTTGGTTTTGCATGCAATAACAGAGCCACTCTCTGGACTTGCCTGACGTCATGGCAGATCTTCCCCATTACTCACTATCTCCGTGATCTCACCAGGAACAGCTTGACTGCACAGCCAGAGCAAAGTCCAGAGCGCAGCAGCATGCCGAAGGACACACTGGGTGGAAGGAGGAGGTTCAAGGAGGTGTTCAGGCATGTGATGCCTCTGTCCATGGGAAGGTATTTAGCAAAGATGAACAGCATCCTGGCTCCATCCGTACCAGCCAGCATGAGACCATACATCCAAAAAACAAGTTTCCACAGACACTTGCAGAGCAGGAGATGGCTTCAAAGGAGACGTGTTGTACCCAGCAGTGAGTCCGTGACAATGACGATCTCCACAAGGCTTTCTTTGGCCTCCACATCTCCCCAGAGACTCCAGCCACTGGCCCATGTCTTCCTAATCCTTTGCTCCACAAAAACTTCCCTCTCCTTTCCAGCCCCAAACCTTCTTCCCTGTGCTGCAGGTGGCTCCACGCATGAGGATGGGGGTCCCCACCAGTGTCCCCTCCCTCCACCATTTCTGACATTATTTGCAGGCAGAAGAATTCGGAAAGGTAAACCTGAGGCTGTTCAGGAGTTGAAGTCATAGAATTACAGAATCATTTTGATTGGAAAAGATCTTTAAGATCATCAAGTCAAATAGACTTTAAAGATCATCAAGTGCAACTGTAGTCAGCAAATAACTACAAAAAGTTATCAAACCACCACAGGTTTCTTCTCCTCTTTGCCAGCTGTGCAGCGAAGGAGCAGCTCAGAGTGCTGGGCTCTCCCCCAGCCCTCCCCTGCCCATGGGCCGTGTGGCTTTGCCATGGCACTCAGCATCCAACACACCATGGCTGGATCCTTCCCAGGCATATGGCAGCACTTCCTGATGCTCCTCCAGTTCTGCATGGGCAACCTGCAGCAAAACTTTGCAACTGCAGGGAAGGAACAACGGGAGAAGGTGCGTGGCTCAATGTCCTGCTCTTCCTGATCCCCTAAGCTTAACTCGATCTCGGTCCTCAAGTTAGTTTTCAAGTGATGGTGAAATCTGGAAATTACCAAGAAGGACTTGGAAAGTAAATCAGGGCAATGCTTAGGGACCATCAACATGGTCTAAAAGCCACCGGAGATGGATGTAAAATAAGTTGTCTCAGCATCGTAATGAAGTTTGAGCTGAGGGAACCTAATCAGCAGGGAACGAGGATTTTCTTCATGAAAAATGTAACTGAAATGCAAGATCTTTGGAAAGCAACAGAGAGCTGTTGACTTTGACATGGAATAAGACTCATGATCCCTCAAGCGTAGTCAAACTAGGGGAAGTGATCACAAAGAAGGTGGTGGAGAAAGCAGATGGGATCCTGCCAAGAACGACTTATAAAGAGCCATTGAGTTTGGTATATGTAGAGGGGGAGGGCTGTGTGTTTGGAGGTGTTTGTGTATGTGCGTGCGGGCGCGGGCGTGCCAAAGGCATGAGCTCAGCAGCCCTGGCTGAACCCCTCCTGGCTGTTTGCATATGTACAAATGTGTGTCTATATATACACAAAAGTACACAGAGGAGGGTTTGGAACGCCGCGTCCCCAGCCCAGCACCTCCTCCTGTGTCCCCAGCTCTTCTCCTTCCCCTCTGCCTGGTCTGGGGATGGAGGAGAATCCTGCTCCGCTCCCACTTGGCTGGCAGATGCCCCCTTCTCCCCTCGTAGGGTAAAAAAAATGGGAGCACGTAGTAAAGGTGGAGGGGATTAAAAAAAATAACGTCCTGCCCCTCCTTTTTCTTTGCACAGCGTTGCAACATCGGTTGGAGAAAGGGCTCGTCGTTCCCCCAAACCCAGGGGACATGGGACAACACAACATGGTGTGTTAGCTCAGGCCATGGGACAACACAACATGGTGCTCCCGGTTTACACCATACATGGATCCTTTCCCTGCTCAGAGACCCATTTTCCTAATCCAACCTAATAATAATCCTAATTTTCCTAATCCAACCAGACAAAAAAACCTTTTTTCTCTCTCTCTCTCTCTCTCTTTTCCTAACCCTGTAAAACCAACACACGCACAGGCAGCAGCGGGGAAAGGCACAAAGAGCACTTGCAATGGGAGGGAACAGAACGGTCACATCTCCACGTGATAAAATTTTATTACAAAATATGAGATAGATTAATAATTGTAAGGGAGTTTCGGGGCGGGGAGGGGGGGAGAGAGGTTATGTAACAAACAAAAAGCATCACCAGAAAAATAAACCTTCCACCCAAGTTTTCCAGGTCTCAATTATCTTTTTTTTTTTCACATTATGTTCATCTCAGAGAGTAAACAATCACTTGCAATCCACACAGACCCGCCAAGCCATACAGTGCTTTTTTTTTTCCTATTTACAGAGATTTTTGTTATTTTTTCCCCCACGGCAGAGACAAGGCACCCACATCCCAGCCGGACTGGTGTTTGTTCTGCACCAAGTACAGGTTTCCAAAGCCTCCCAGGCTTGCAAACCTTTTCCAATGTCCTTAATTTTCCATTTCTATGTCCCCAGGGATGGAGGGACCTGCATTCAGCTGGGGTTTGCACACCCCCAGCTACGTCACTTTGCTCTGTCAGCGTCACTCCCCATCTCCCCCGGTTTTCTCCTGGGGGGATAGTTGCCCTCAGCCACCAAGAGCTGCAATGAACTTCAGGGCTGGAGGCTGTCCAGTGCTGTACACGTAAAAATAGAGAAATAAAAGCCAAAGCTTGCTGTGGTTTTCCTTTGCACTTCTTTTTTTCCCCCCTAAGCATTGCCTTTGCACTAGTAAAACATTTGTATGTCAGTATATTGCATGGAGACCAGTGGTGCTGCTTGGGAAGCAGGACTGGATTGGGGTGGTTTTGTTGTTGTTGACATTTCTTCCTCTGCCTTTCCATCAGATTAAAAAAAAAAATATAGATACATATATATATACACACACAGAGTCAATGTGAGGATGAGCAGATGCATTTCTTTTTCAGTAGTGAAAAAAAAAACCCTAAATCATCAGGAAAATTATTTAAAATTCACCTCAGATTGAAAGCTGCCTGTTGGTTGTTTTGGCTGGGAATTGTTTTTCAGTGAACAGGTTTTGGGCCCCATCAGCACAGCAAAGGAGGGAGAGATGGAAAAGGGAGATGTTGTGGGGGGAGCAGAGGTTTCCCTCTCCAAAAAGAAGAGGGGAGGGCAATGAGATCCCTCTGAGAAGGTCATGGCTGAGGGCCAACCCCATGACCAGCCTGATGGCACACGCAGTGGCTGGGTCAACCCTGTGCCCTGTAGTTTGGCTCACACTTTTAGGAGGTTCAACCACAACAGATGCACCAAAAAACCAACCATCTTCCCGCAGGGTTGCAGCCGTGGGGGCTGCTGGCTCCGGGGGGCATGGGGACAGCAGTGCCTCAGGTTCACTGTGCCAGGGTTCTCCCACCGAGGAGCTGAACAGGCGCCAGAAGAGCAGGGTGGAGCCCAGCAGGTCCCAGCACAGCCGTGTTGGGTCCCCACCAAAGCAGCCTGAGGTTCCTGGAGACACCGGCGGGGACCGGCTGAGGCATCTTCACATTACCCTGAAATTCCTTTGGCATGAGCTCAACCCGCCCGTGCTGGCAGACACGCACGCTCCTACACCCTGCACTGCTGCTGCTCTCCAAGGGGTTTTTCCACAATCAGAGACCTTCCCTGAGCCTCTCCATCTCTAAGCAGAAGCAACAGGTAAAACTGTTCCCCGCATGGAGCCTTCAGGCCATGCACCACTCCTACCCCCACTATTTTTTTGTGAGAAGATGGTGTTGCAAAGCCCTACTCACTCATATGGCTCAACCCAGCCTCCAAGGTGAGGTGGGAAAAAGAAGGAGCCCGGGTGACAGTGGTGGCATTGGCAAGGTCCTGCTCTGTGCTCTGAAGAAGAGCCAGACCCCACAGTCAACAAGGTAGATGGAAAACGAGCCCATTTGCTCCAGCACCCGCCGATCCCCAGCGAGCTGTGACCACAAGCAACAAAAGAGTTGGGGAAAGGACATGGAGGACACACACGTGGTCAGCAAAAGCTGATTTATGAGCTGGACTCTCCAATCCTCACTTGAACATGGTGTCAAGAGGGTGCTGTCATCAGACCCTCCAGCCAGGCAAAGGCTCTAGTGCTGAGGTCCTTCCCACCCACCATCAGGGAAAGTCACCCAAGCCAGCCCCCAGCAATTCCATAGCCTGACTTCACCCCCCCATTCCCATCCTCCTTGGTGGCACGGAGAAAGGAGAAGGCTTCTTGCCAAAGAGCCACATGAAGAGCTCGCTGCAGAGCTGCACACCCAGCCCCGGGCACATCATCCATCTCAAAGTCTACACCACACCATGCAACTCCCCCAGATCCTTCCTGCCCTCCTCTCCCGTCACACCAGACCAGCCACATGCGCCGCAGATGTGATCAGTTAAATTTATCCGACACAAAGGACAACCAGGAACCCAGTTTTTGGCTAATGTGCAGTTGGGCAATAGCAGAGAGGGGTGGCCTTCAAATTTCCACCGCCTGAAGATGCCACCTTCATGTTCATCATCCATGGTCGTGCTGCAGACACGGATAGGTCTGCACGTTACTTACATTTGTTCAAGGAAAATAAAAGAGGAGGACAGCATGAGGGAAATCAATATTCTGTTGAGCGTACCAGGCCCATTATTTGTTCCTGATGGATTTATTACCTGCGCGGCTGCTGTTTAAACTGGCATGGCCTGGTTCTTGTTCTGCCCAACTTTAACCCCCCAGTAGACTTTGAAGAATAGCTGATGTGCCCCACACGTCACGGCTCCCCACGGAAGAAGAGGGAAGGTGCCTTAGGGAGTCCAAGGTGGTGAACCTGTGAGGTAGGTAACATGATTACAATCTGAACAGCAGGATTTATTGGAATTTGTTTCAAAGATGCTTTTTTTCCTGTTTTGTTTTCTGTCGGAACGTGATGAAATGGCAACAGCAAAAGACTGGTGCAATTGGTGATGACTGATTCCTCGGGTGCGTGTTCAAGGCACGAGCAGAGCCTCCAATGCTTTTTGGAGAAAGGCACAGTGTATTCTGGGAAACCAGAGCTTTATTGGTGGCTTTTTTGTAGTCTGTTGGGTGGCTTCAAGGCCCGTGCTGGTCCTCCCAGAAACACCTGAAGTCAAAATTCATCTTGGAAGCAGAAATGCTAAGGACACAACCAAAAAACCTGGCCAAGCAGGGTAGATTTTTGCAGCTCCAAGTGAGCTGGCTGCCAGGAAAGCACAAGTGGGCTCAACGAGACACAGATGATGGCTTTTGTCATCGGTTTTTTTGCTGTCCCTTGCTTGAAGGCACATCAGGTGAGTATGTCACAGGCCCTTTCTTCTGTGCCCCCACAGAGATGGGGATTGTCAACCCAAACAGCCCTGGGCATGTGCTGCTGCTCTGGTCCATCAGAGGTGCCACATCCATGGCCACGCCATGGGATGAGGTGCCACATGCACGGCCATGCCATTGGGTGGTCCAAGAGGGATTGCACCGACAGTTTGAAGTGAGACCTCTCACATACAGCCAGGCTACCAACCCGTCACAATCCTCCTCAGGCTCACCAAAGGCACAGCTCTAAAAGGGGTAAAAAAATCCCAAAGAGCTTGAGACATGAAGAACAGTTGCTCCTGAGTGACAAATAAATAGCAGGTTTGCTGAAAGAAAGCCCTTTGGAATCCAAGGTCCATCACCCCAGTGCCACCGGGAGCCTCGTCGTGAGATCAGTCTGTAATTATAACTCTTTTTTAAATGAGATTTCTTTTAAAACCAGAAACAGTTGGGGCCAGGGCTTACAGAGAGGACTTGCCCATCACCCCTGCCCTGATGGTTGATCACAGCATGGGTTTGTTCCTACGTACGAGAAGAGGAGAGGCCCCTCGGAAAAGAAAAAAGAGTTTCAGCTGCTCTTGGAGAAGTGGCGAAGGTAGGCGGCTCCTAGTTCTGGTGCCGCTTCATGTGGAGAGCCAGATGGTCAGAGCGGGAGAAGCACCGGCCGCAGGCTAGGCACTTGAAGGGCTTGGCACCCGTGTGCTTCCGATAGTGCCGGGTCAGCTCGTCGGAGCGGGCAAAGCGCCAGTCGCAGCCTTCCCAGGTGCATTTATAGGGCTTCTCACCTGCAGGGAAGAGCCACAGGTCACAGGGACAGCCCCACCATGCAAGGAGCCTACACAGAGACACGTCTGCCCACCCTTCCAAACACTCACCCCATCCCATCAGCGATGCCTGTCCTCTCTTGGGAGGTCCAGGAGGGCACCCAGGGCTGCTCCGCTAATGCTTGACACTTTGGGGGTTCACTTTGTTGTACACAGTCCAGAGGCACCAAGGGACCATAAACTGTTGAGCTGCATTAACCAGGTCTTATCCATGTGTCCCCCCTGCTTGAACTTGCTGTTCAAGTTCCTGTTGGATTTTTTTGAGCTTTTCTGGCTAAAAATTTTTCTGAGCTCTTTTTTTTTTTTTTTTTTAACTAAAAAGCCAAAAATTCCTCTGGAAGGTGTTGCTGCTCATACAGGTGTGGGGGCATCAGGAGGAAGAAAGGGCTTACACTATATAAATCTTCCTCAAAGCCTCACATCTTTAAAACCACTCTCTACCTCCAAGTTCAGCCCTGCAGCAGCTCTCTGTACACAAAACATTGTGTTTTCTTCAGAGCATTGGGGTGATGTAATGCCTCTGCCCTCTCCCCCCCCCACACCTCCTGCCCCATACACACCTATTCCCCAACCGAAATCAATTCAATTGTGCAATTTCTCAGCCAGCTGGGAACTGGGCTGGAAAAGCCCGTGCCCGCTTCCAGCTCCCTGCCTGCCCAGGTTGTAGAGCTGAACCCTGGCTGTAGCCCTCTCCGCACATGGGTGTGGTGCTCTCAAATATTAGTCCTCGCTCTTAACAGCCTGAACAAGCAGGCAGAGTTCAGGGAATGTGCTGACTTTCCCGACCTCAAATATTTACCGTTTCATCGGCCAATTGCCGAGCGCACCATGGCGCCGTGAGCGCACGTACACACGCAGCGTGCGTGCACAGGCATGTATCTCCTGCTCTGACATGTTTCCCGGTAAACGGCCGTTCTTCCCCACAGCCCGTGTTCTAGGCAGGAGGTGGATTTGGCCAGGAAACAAAAAAATCCATTCAGCCACAGCAAGATCTACAGTGTTTTGCACTCACTGGACAAAATAGAGAATCATAGAATCTCCTGGTTGGAAAAGACCTTGGAGATCATCGTGTCCAACTGTACCTGTTCACCACTAAACCATCTCTCTGAGCACCCCATCTAGCCGTCTTTTAAACAACTCCAGGGGTGGGGACTCAACCACCTCCCTGGGCAGCCCATTCCAGTGCCTGAGAACTTTGTCAGTGAAGAAATTCTTCCTGATGTCCAATCTGTACCTCCCTTGGTGCAACTTGAGGCCAAAAGCATATGAAAGCAGAGACACATGAATCTGGAGGAGACAGGGCACCAAGACCACATCCTGCTCCCCAAAAGGCTCACGAGGAGGAGAGAGGTGTCTTTTTTTATGGCTCAGGCAAATACCAACCTTAAAGCCAATTTCCAAGCAGCACGTTGGATGTTTTACAGCACGCTGGGGATCTCGGGGTTTGCGTTAGCGTGCGAAGACAAAGGTAGGATTTATACTGCGCAGCCACAGACATTGTCCCAGCCAGGTGACCTGGCTGGGTCAACCCTACCAAGGCCCTTTAGTTTCAAACAATAACAGGTTGGTCTCCAGGATAGAAATAAAATGCTTTCCATTGTCCCACGAGCTGGCTCCATCTCCCAGGACAGCACGGCAGGGCAAGCTCAAACAAAGGACCCAAACTGGCATTCCCAGCCCCCGGGAGGCGGGTGAGCAGCCACCGGGTTATATATTTAATCTCACAATGGCACCCAGGAAATGAATGGTGTCTCCAGGAGATGAATACAGCCCAGCCCATAGCAACGGGCAAACCACAAAAAAAAATGATCTTAAAGATCATGTGCTTCTCAGCCCAGCTGCCATCAGGCAAGGAATCAAGAGAAAGGGCATTATTAACCCTTCCAGTGATGGAGCCGAAGAGGCATCGAGCGTACGTAGCTGCCGTTGCAGCTCCGGTGCTGTGCTCAGCAAGGAGGAGGCACCAAAAGCAAAACATGAGGCTTCAAAAATTGGATGCAGACACTCAGCCTGCCTGCGTATGGCTCTCTGGTTTGGATCCCAGCTTTCTACCTGCCCCACAATACTACCAGCTTCCTTGACTACTCAGGTCACACCCTCTGCGCTTCCCTCTTACAGCAGGTGAAGTGCAAGGATGTAAATGCATTTGGATTTCCAGCCCAGTTACTGGGAAAGCTGGAAAAGTGATTGATTTTATCGGGTTCAAAAACTGCCCAAGTTTGCCTAGATACATCTTTATAGTGTGGCTTGTAAGGACAGTCAGATGGGGTCAGACGGGTCTTCTGTCTCAGGTGGGTCACGTCTCTGGGTACAGAGCTAAGACCCGTGCTCTGAACGGAAGGGGAAAAGAGATACTTCATGTTGAAGCCAGAGCCCTACCATAGCTCTGAATACAGATCCCTGTTGTGACAAATTCTTATCACCACCCAGCTCTCAGAGCCGGGACAATGTCCTTCCTGTTCCTTTCTTCCACCCCTTCCGTGTTGTTCTCCAGCCTGTTCCTACCCAGGCCCTGCCAACAAAATATTGTACTTCATGCACAAAGAAAAATTCTTTGCTGGCTTGTTCGAAGGACTGATAAGAGGAACACGGAACGGAGCCAAGTGCGAGAGCTGATTCCCAGCCTCGGGATGGGGTTTTGTTCGTTGTTAATAAAAAAAGAAAAGTGAACTCTGGGCCAGCTTAATTGCTTTCAGTAAAGATCAGCCCTTCTATAAAAGAGATTTATGAGGGCACTGATGGTTCCTGGACTACCTGAGGATCTGATAAAGTTTCAGGTATAATAAATGCCTTAATGAGAGGACCCGTGCTTGAATGCACGAGTGCCACTGAGCGAGGTTTACCCCACGGAAGCTGGTTGTGGTGGGAGCAGTGGGACCTCCTCTGTGCTAGTGACTCTGTTTACACCAGCAAGGGTGGCCCACAGCACCTTTGCCCTCGGGAAGGAGGACACAGCCCTTTGGTACATGTATTTGTCAGCTCCAGTGATACACCACTGGCACTGCTAAGGGGACAAGCACTGGGTGAGAGTGGTCTGTGTGGCTGGTACATAAGAAGGCATGAGGTTCTCTCCCTGGGAACCACAGAGGCCCTCGACACAAAATAGATGGTCCTTGTCTCCTCAGAGGTCATATACGTGCACCACAGGCCTTTACACAAGCTGTAGGTGAAGCAGGATCTGACCTGGCTAGGACCTGGGAGATCTTAAAGGAAGAGCTCAGAGTGACAGAGGTTTTAGGGGCACTTCCTCCTCCTTTAAGGGACCTTAAAGCTCATCCAGTCCCAACCCCCCTGCCAGCAGCAGGGACACCTTCCACTAGACCAGGTTGCTCAAAGCCTCATCCAACCTGGCCTTGAACACTTCCAGGGAGGGGGCATCTCAGCTCCATCGTCACCACCATGTACAGGCTCGGAAGTGTAGGCTGGCAGAGTTTCCTGACAATGAGGTGCTCTTACCTGTGTGAGTCCTCTGATGTGCCTTCAGGTGGGAGCTCTTGGTATAAACTTTTGAGCAACCTGCCAAAAAAAAGAAAAGAGAACTTCCCCATGAGAAAGGGGCCCTTGCTCAAACAAATCCAGAATATTTCTATTTGAGGTTAGGATGGAGCAAGCCTGCAGAGCACTCTGGCTAACGGTATGCAAAGAAGCCTGGCTATACCCGTGTTGTTTCAGCAGTAACTAAAGAGCATTTGTTCTCCAAGACAGACAGACCTTTACAACACTCCATCTTTTGCCACACAATCCTGACACCCGTGGGCATTGTGCTGGGAATTAGAGTGGGAAGAGTCAGGCACAGACTTTCAAATCCTCCCTTCCCCAACCAGGTCTTCAAGGCGGGATGAAAACATGAAATTCACCACCATTAGGTGCCAGCTTTGTGCTGCCCTTTGTTTCTGGATTCCAGATGTAATCGACATCACTACTGCAAGGCTGGAGGGAAGATGCATTTTGTAATAGTCCCAGCATCAGCAGATGTGGTAAAAATGTTCCAGGAAGCAGGAAAATCCAGGTAGACTGTAGAGCCATAGCTTGGCTTTCAGGATCCAGAACAAAGCCAGTGGGCAGTTTTTTCAGATCAGCAACACCAGGTTTCATCACAGAAAGGCTCTAAACAGACACACCGTGACTCTGGCCAAAGTTTCAACAGGTGTCTCAACTGCAGTAGCTGAGACATAGTTCCTCGCTTCAGTTAGCTAAAGCTTAGAAAAGCTCCTCACGCTGCTTTTTTGGCCCCGCCTCTTTGTGTTTTGACAAGTATATTAAAATATGAATTTTTCTGCATAAGCAACACAGTCATATTTTTCGTTCCAGTGTTTCCACGCAGCCAAAAGAAGCCTCTTGCACAAGGTCAGCTCTCCATCCTGTCCTGCTCATGAGGTGCAGGAGCAGCGAGCTGCCTTTCCCCTCCCCATGGTAGGAGGGATAAGGGTTGGTGACCCAGTTCAATTTTGCTTCTGATGCTCTGAAGCCCTGTAGGTCCTTCACACTCAGGAGAAAGGTGAATATACATGAGACCAAGGACTGTCTTTCTGCTGGGTATGGAGACAAAACCAGCCCAGCTCCCAGAGCAGTTTCCAAACCCAGAGGGAGGAGCAGCCCAGAGAAGTCAGAGCAGGGCATGGCTGAGCTTCATTTCCCTGTGAGCACACAGAGGAAAGTGCTGGGGTCACCACCTGGAAACTTGGATCAGGGCTTTGCAAACAGGTCTCCCCTGTTCATCCAGCTACCAGCATGAATTTAGCGTGACTTCTGTCGCTTCCTCGTGCAGACCATGTCACTGGGACCTGCTGCCCCTGACACCAGTCCAGACTGGTTTCACCTCGAGCTGAACCTGAAGGATGAGAAGCAACCCTCCACCTTCTCTGCACGTACACACTATCAAACTGCCCAGTGTTTGTTCAGCACATGTTGTGGGGGGGGTTTTGCACCTTGGATGTGTTCCTGCCTTCCTATGCCCCTCACTACAGGAAAGATGTTGAGGTGCTGGAGTGGGTCCAGAGAAGGGCAATGGAGCCGGGGAAGGGTCTGGAGCACAAGTATTACAAGGAATGGCTGAGGGAATTGGGAAGAAAAGGAGGCTGAGGGGAGACCTTCTGGCTCTGTCCAAGTCCCTGAAAGGAGGGTGGAGAGAGGTGGGTGTCGGTCTCTTCTCCCAGGTAACAAGTGATAGGACAAGAGGAAATGACCTCAAATTGCGCCAGGGGAGCTTTAAATTGGATCTGAGGAAAAACTTCTTCACCCAAAGGGCAGTCAAGCACTGGAACAGGCTTCCCAGGGAGGTGGTGGAGTCACCTTCCCTGGTGGGACTTAACAGACGGGTAGATGAGATGCTGAGGGCCATGGTTTAGAGATGGAATTGGTAGTGTTGGGTTTATGATTGGACTAAATTATCTTAAATGCCTTTTCCAACTACTATGATTCTTACACCTGCTGAAAACAGGAGAATTTTGCCTTGGTCATGCATCCTGCAGGATGAGACCCTTGCTCTGACCCATTCTCACAAGAGCTGAGGGGTCTGTCTCAGAGCAGTGTTTCACTTACACCCTTCATCTGTCTCCCACTGTGACCAGCAGAAGGTAAAAAGTTCAGCAC
Organism: Antrostomus carolinensis; assembly: GCF_000700745.2. NCBI lineage: Eukaryota > Metazoa > Chordata > Aves > Caprimulgiformes > Caprimulgidae > Antrostomus > Antrostomus carolinensis. The sequence goes on along the minus strand of NW_010296526.1, from coordinate 5,176 downwards.
AGGCTGTTAACCACAAGAACACGGGTGCAGTTTCTGGCTCAGAAAGTCCTTCATCTGCAGGTTGCCAGAGGGTGGGAAGGTCTAAGCACAGAAAGATCTGTCTAAACATGTCCTGTTCTTATATACATCCTCGGGTCAGTGCTGGAGACAGGATCTGGACTAGATACACCTCTGGGCTGACCTACTACAGACACTCACGTGCCGTGGAAAGAGCACATAAATCTTGCAGGAGGTAGGTAGGAAATAACTTTCCATAGTTCACACTCCCCCATGGGAAAGCTGTTGGCTAATCCCCAACATCTCAATGGCCATGGCTCAGCCCAGGAAGTGGGAGGTGTGTGTCCCTGCACGAGGACTGGTGATGTTCAAGGTGTCACTGGGGTTTCTCACTATGGACATGATTGCTTCTCTCACAGAATCATAGAATCGTTCATAGAACCGTTTGGTTGGAGAAGACCTTTGAGATCATCGAATCCAACCATCAAGTCCTCTCCTGTGCAGCACAAATGAGAGTTTGCAGCTGTGAGTCCTACAAGTTCTTTGTGCACAGTGCAGAATAGCCTACAAGATCTCCTCCTGCCAAGGCATCACAGGTCTTTAGATGGACATGCTTGTGCAATGAGGTGACACACAAGGGACAGCTTCAGCTCTGGGCTGATTGTTACCCTGAAATGCCTTTCCACGCCATCCTGATGCAGTACATGAAGCCAGTGAAGGATATGACAGAGATATTCAGCTCATTGCATCATTGGAAGGAGAGAACTGGGGCTACAGAGAGAGACAGTAAAGGCTTCTTATGGAGATCACTCAATGGTTTGCCACTTGTTATGGGAGAGTGGGAAAGGAAAGGTCAGAGAGAAAGCCAGTGTGGTTTCACCTGCAGAGAACATGTGGCTGCTCAAGGTTAGGCAAGACCAGAGTGAAATAGACAGCTAAGGCAGAAGATTTCCAGGAGCGTCCCCATGTTTTGCAGCAGCTCTCTGCCTCTCATGCCAGAGTGCAAAGAGGGAAGGGCAGAGGAGAAAAAAAAAGGCAGCAGGTAGCACAGGCAGGATCAACCTCTTCTACTCCCTTGGTGGTGGTAGGAACCCCACTTCCCTGGCTCCACCCAGCTCCATAGCTCCCTTCATCGTGCAGACATACAAAGCAATTTCAGATTAAACTCCTGCAGAGGCCCAAGGCAGCCCCCAGCCTCAGCGTGTCAAGAAGAAGACACCCCCTGTCCCCCCCCAAAGCCAAGCCAGTACATCAGCCATGAGCATACCTGGGTAATCACAGTGATGGATTCTCCTCTTCTCCAGCTCAGGGTTGTTGCGTCTGTTGTATTTGGGGGGTTGCATGACAATGTGCCCTTGGGAGACGGTCCCAAGGCCATTGGGGACTGGGGGGACCTGGGATGACTGGACCAGCTTCAGTCCAAAAGTGGCTTCATAGGATGGTGGGGGAGAGATGGTGTTGATGAGCTCAGGTTGGTTTTCTGGGCTGCCAGGCTGTGAGTTGGGGGGTGAAGGGGGCAGGTTCACCCCTGGAACAGCGTAGAATTGCCCTGAGATGTTGAAGTTTCCCTGTCCCTGGGAGACATGTGGGTACTGCTTAACTGGCCCTCCTGGATGGACAGGTCTGTGGACCACACTGGACATGGCGTTACCTGTGGACATGGTGACCCCGCTGAGACTGTTGATGGCTGTGGTGCTGTTGGAGGAGGATGTCAGAGTGGTAATGTCAGCACTTCCATTGCCGAGAGGCATCTGGTAAAGCTGGGATGGCTGTGGATTGGTGGATAAGGGGATTTCAGAGGGCATCTCCTGCTTGATGAAGATGTTGCTCACCGCCACTGACTGGGGCATGCTGAAGACACTGGTGAAGTCGGGTAGGGTCTGTGTGGAGCCGGAGGCAGAAGAGCAGGGCTGGGCAAAGCTGGTGCCAGGCTCTGTTTTGATCTGTGGGAATGGCGTCATGGGTTTGGGTGGCCGGTAAAGTCCGGTGCGCAGATGCGTCGTGTCTGGTAGAATCACATTGATGTTCACGCTGTAGGGTGTAGAAGTGGGCTTCTCTGTGGAAAAGAACTCGTCCACCACTGAGGCACTCTCCCGGCGGTACTTTTTGTCTGGTATCATTGGGATGGGTGGCACCTCGTTTGAAAGGTATTTATCCATTTCAGACCTTGCCTATGGCAAAAAAATACAGACAAGAGAACTTGTGAAGAGAGCCCTTGACACACCAGTGGTGGGAGCCCAATGTTCAACACGTGCTTAAGCTAGGAGGAAATCAAGAGAGCAGCAAGAACAGCCCACGAGTCACAGGCTGTGGTGATTTAGCTTCAGTCTCTGACTCAGCCACAGACTCGGAGTGAATCGCTGTCCTCTGTCCCACTTCCCCCCCACCTATCTGCACTGATAACAGAGGGTAAGCTGGGCAGAGGATGCAGTTATGAGAGAAATACGGCCTGATAAAGAAGAGCCAAGCTTTAGGTACAAAGCTTTGGTCACACAAACAAGAGAATTTAATGCCAGAAATGGGAGAAAATCAGAAACTCTGCTCCAATCAGCCTCACGCTTTGGGGACGTTGGATCTGCAACCCACCTAAGATGTGTTGACGTTGGTCTCCTTTGAACTCAACAGCCTGAGATGTATTGCATTTTATTCTAGGACAGGATCTTTAATTAACAGAGAATATTGTAGGACAATATCGTTAATTAACCAAGAATATTCTAGGACAATATCATTAATTAATTGAGAATAACTGGGACTGTAGGCCTAGAAATTGAAGTGGTGTTGCCATTAATTCATCAGCCTGTGAGAGCCTAAAATGGAACCTGCCAGGCATACTGCTGCTGTCTGGTCTTGGTGAAGTGACTCAGCCCTCACCTAACCTTTGCTTTAGTTCTAGTTTTGTAGAGCTGTTTTCACAAGTCTGGGTCCTCCAAGCTAACAGGACCTCTGTGTCAGACAATCACCGCTTGCCAGGTGTCTTCCCCTCCTGGTTCATGTCTGATGCAGCATCCCACTGGATCCAGGCCCAAATAATTCAGCAACCTGATGGAGCAACCCACTAGGAAATTCATCCCTTGGCAATTGATGACTCAAGTTCTGCTCTTTGTGGTTACAGATACCAGCTCTAACACTCTTCTCTAAAGCTACAGTCTTTAATTATGTGGTTATCCATGTGTCAAGCTCATTGCAAAGCCCTTGTAGACTCATTCATATGTAGAGGAGCTGGCAAAACCACCAGGTTTCCCTGGCAGAGCCTACAGCACACTTCAGAAGAGCAAGCTGATCTTGCCCCACACCCTGCACGCTTGAGCCGAGGGTTTTACAGCTCTGAACTATGTCACTGGAGTGCAACGGGCCAAAGTCATCCCTGCTGCAACTTCATTGCTCTTAACAAAGCTGGACGGGACCCAAGAGATTTCCTCGCCCTTTTCAGTGAAACGTATCACCTGTGCTTCCAGCTAATTCAAAGAGCCTTTGCACCTCTGCAAGCCATACTGGCAACGCATGGGTAAGCTGGCTTCCACCCAGATACAGGGACGTGCACAAATCCACCCTCTTCTCCATGAGTAGAAGCTCAGAGGAGCTGGACTTGGGAGTGCTGTGCTCACTGGAACCAAGCACGCTGCACTGGGATTTTTTCCCCACTGCGCTGGTGTATTCACACCCTGTAATTCCTATCAGTCCTCATCGAACGTGCAGGCCCTGAAAAGTCCCTGTCCTCATTAAAGGAAGCCCCGTGTTGGCACTACCAGCTCACTTTGAGTCCCATCCTCACCTAACCACCTCTGTGTCCAGCAACACCCCTCGTGTCCCAGTGAAGAAACCCTTACTCTAGAGCCAACCCAGCAGCAGGAGGCAGGGAAGAGATTCAGAAACCCTCAACTCAGTCCTCGTAGACTGGTTCAAAACCCTGATGTCCTCTCTGCTCCCCTGCTGCAGCATCCAGCTTGGGTTCCTGCCCAAAGAACACCACCAAAGCTTTGGAGGTGAAGCCTGTGTGCTCCTGCCCTCGGGATCAGCCTGCTCTGGGCAGCACCAGCGGCTCCGAATGCCGCACATACCTGAGCAAGGAGATGACCCACTTGCCAGGAGTGGGGGCAGGGGGAAGGTGTTGGATGCCTTTTACTTCTACACTTCCCTTATCTCTGGCATTTAACTTTCTCACCTTCAGTTCCCAAGGGAAGGTCTCCCTCTCTCCACAGCTCCCATGGGTCCTTATACGGCAGGTGACCAGGCAGGTATATTCCATGTGGAAAGGCATGGAGGGCTCTAATTTCAGATCCCAAGCCTGCATTCTCAGAGAGAGTCCCCCTGTCCACTGCCTGTCCCTCTGTTCCATGTCTCCCAGCTTCCTTCTCCTACCTGCAGAGCAAAGTCTTCTTCCTATCAATCCACTAAAACCTGATAAATCCACTTCAGATCCTGAGCAGCTCCAGGCTGCTGGGGGGTGAGGGATCCCTGGGGAATGAGGGTGTTGAGGGGCAGCTGCTCCACAGAGCAAAGGCAATGGGCTTTCACCAGACAGGAAAGGATTCCCGTCCAGTTTGTAGCTGTAGACCCACTGGTGCTGCAGGACTGCGATGATGGGGGCCCCACCCTGATGGAACCCCGACTGTCATAACGCTGCTGATCGTTTCACAGGTTCCACACGACCCCCAGGGCCCCAGTATCCTTCAAAGAAAGAGAAAGGGGCAACTTGGATTGTTTATGGCCCAGGAACGCCTAACCACCCTGGTCTGCTCATGCTGGGTGCTGACACCTAACACCTGACATCTATTCCCTAAACATCTCCCAGCCAAAGCTCTATCCAAAAGCAGCTCCTCAGCCCACGGTCAGCACAATGGGGATGACTATATCTGGGTGGGATCCAACTCAAGCACACAGAATCACAGAATCACAGACTGGTTTGGGTTGGAAGGGACCTTAAAGATCATCAAGTTCCAACCCCCCCAAATGCAGGTGTTTGTCTGGCTGTTATTCACAGCTCCTTTCACTGGTGGGGATCCAGTTAATGGAGACACACAAGCCATGAAGGAAATGGAATCATAGAATTGTTTTGGTTGGAAAAAGACCTTTAAGATCATTGAGCCCAACTGTAGCTACACAGGTACCCGGGTGGCTTGCACAGGTGGAGACATCATGAGAAAGCTCTGCAGACAGCTGGCAGAGCAGAGGGTTTTGT
>NW_010296525.1:0-7040 GCF_000700745.2 Antrostomus carolinensis | reverse complement strand
TCACAGGATTGTTGCCTGTTTGTCAAAAAAGGAGAATTAGCTTATCCATTTTGATTAGCTGGTTCTAACAAAGCATATTAACGTTTGTCAGTTGACATGCTGCTTTTATTGCATTGCAATAACTGAATTAGATTTACTATGACACTTTTAAAATAAACTGTAAACTCAGTTGCACAAAATAATGCCCCTATTTCCTACTTATAAATGTCATTATTTAATGCTACATAGTTAATACAAAATTAACCAGTGTGTGCAATGAACAGTGGCTCTTCTTCATTTGTGATAGGATTACATGTTGTTGTTGGAAATAAATAGTGAGTTTAATTTTTTTGTTACAGAAAAATAGGTAATTTTAGTTTGCTTAACATGTTCTTTGAAAACATAAATTTTCATCATCTTTTGAAGTTTAGTTCCTGTCTTGATACTGCAGGAGTTTGCTTCTAATTAATGAGATGAAAAGAAAGGATAAAAAAAGATAGTGAACAGTTCCTCTGAGAGGCTCATAGTTTTGAATATAAAATTGTTCTTTGAAATAATTTTTATATATCTGTAGCAATATGTATAACTCTTAGATGTTGCAATTAACAGAATAGAGCTGATAAAATAATCAATAGATAAGGGTGTGTGTAATCATGAAGTCAGAACTGAGTAGTTACTCAATTATTTCACACGCTCTTTTTACATATTCATGACAAGTATCTGAGTAGAACAGTAAAAGAAAATACACTGAAAAATATTCTGAAATGGTGTTTCCCTCCTTGGTGCTAATTAAACTGTATTCCTAGTAAAACCTTGATCAGGCTAATGTATATATTCTTAAAAAAACCAGAAAACAACAACAAACCAAACCTGCCAAAACCAAACCAAACATACCATGTGCTTATTTTGCTTTCTGATGTATTGCACATCATAAAGTAAAGAAAGTACATTCTTTTAGTCATCTACCTGCCTTGTAAAAGAAAAGTAAAGAAGCAAGTGCTATAATTTAATTTTCTGTAACTTCACTAGCTTATCTGGGAATTCGTTGGTAGATTTTAAAAAAATATAAGCCTATTATAAGTATATACCTATATATACACTTGTAAAACTACATATAGTTGAAAAATGTTATGTATTAATATAGTAACAATTGATTATTATTATTATTAATAGTGCTTAAAGAAGCTCACCACTTCTTAACTTTACCCAGTGCTTTCCATGGCTGGGATAAACCCTGCCTGCTTCCAAACTGGACAGTCCAGTGCTTAGACCGTGCTGCCATCCTCCAAATGCAAGTCAAGGAAAGTTGAAGATCTCCTACCTCCTCATTCTGTCTGTCCACGTCTCAGACTATTCTTCATCTCTTTTTGAGATACTTTGTTTATGCCCATTGAAATTCTGGAGGTTTGATCCTAGTGCAATATGCAGGGAGTTGCCAGTAATTGGCTCTTCAGTTTTAAGTTCCCAGATAGATATTTTCTTCCTTCATATGTGTCAAAGTATACACTTGATTACTGGTTGAAAAGGTGGCCCCTCATTGTTCCTTGATACCAGTGGTGTTTAGAGGAGTTTTTGGGGTATAAATACATTTCAGCCTGTGTGATAGTTTAACTTAGCTGGCAGCTACTCGCACCGCCATGTCCCGTCCCCCCGTTCCCCCCTTAGGGAATAGGGGAGAAAACTGGAGGGGTAAAGGTAAGGAGACTTGCAGGTTGAGATAAGAACAATTTAATAATTAGAGTAAAATAAAATTAAAATAGTAATTACAATAATATCAACTATATATATATATAAAAATGAGTAATGCACAGTACAATTGCTCACCACCCGCCAATAGCAATCCCAGAGGAGTGAAAAGGAACTTTTAACCCAAAGTTGCAATCCTGGAAAAGTGAGCCTGAGTGAATCCCACCCCTCTTTCTGGTCAGCCCTGGTTGATATACTGAACATGATGTGATATGATGTGGAATATCTTACTGGTATATCCAACTGTCAGTTCTGGGTTTTACTAACTACTACACTTCCCCCTCCCACTCCTTTGCACTTGTGAACAACCCAAACATGGTGTCCTTGTACCTTATCAACATTCTTCTCATAACAAATCCCACACTGAAACCAAAACACAGTGCTTTCTAGCTACTGAGAAGAAAATTAACTCTATCCTAGCAAAAACCAGGACAGCCTGTTTCATTGTCTCTTTGTAAATGTGTGCAACACCACAAAATTTTGAAGTTTATTGTATTTATGAAGCACAAGATTACACACAAAAGGTAGTTAGTAACCTGAGAAATGGGAATGCTCTGTTCATGTTTTTTGCTATACTTCCTGAGATATGTTATGACATTAATAAAATAATTTAATTAGAATAAAAAAATTGCCTGAATTTTTTACTAAATATGTCTATTTTCAAGAAGTAATAAATTTAAATATTTTCAACTCAGATTTGTAATATAGTATTTATAACCAGTAAAAGTATTTTTAAAGGTATTTTAAAGCCAGTAGGTTCAGCACATTCATTCACCTTATTTTCTGTTTTTCACTGTTCTGTTGTTTCTTGCTTTCTTCAGCTTTTTTTTTTTTAATACTTCTGTCTTAAGAGCTGCATACATACCTGTTGATTTTAACTTTATTTTGGATGTTTTCACTGTTTTCTTCATTTACATTAATGTACATTGATGGCATTTTAGGTAAGTGCAAAACACTTCTTCTTTACTTCTTTTTTTAAATGAAACAAAGTGCTTAAGCATTTGAATGTGTGGAATAGATTAAACGTTTATTGTAGAGCAAAACTTAATCTGAAGATGAAGTATAATGAAACAAAAATACATCAGTAAATTTTTTTCTAATTTTAAAATAATACAGTTTCTACATGGGAAGAGGCTACAAGAGCAGGACTCCTCTGAGGAACGACAGTGTACAGGTGGTGTGAAACAGTGAATAAGCCATGCCAGAGGTGGTGTGTTGGCTTTGGTGCTGCTGTTACTGATGATGAGGAAAGGCTACTAGCTCTGTGGTGGGAAGTGTAAAGACATAAGGAAGTGGTCATAATACTGCAGATATCCAAGGAAATTTTGAGGAATCAGTAACACAAGAGCATTTAAGGGTGAATGGGGAATATAATCACTTTTAATATTTTTTTTTCTTTTTCCCTACTGTGGGATTTTTAAATCTGAAAAAGCTTGGTAAGTACTGAACTAGAAAAAGAATAAGGGGAGTGTGTCCCTGTCAGTGTACAAGTGCTTGTGTAGTCTTGGCTGCAGTTTTTTGGTGGTATTCTGGTTTAGATAATAATAGACATATTAATTTCTACTATGAAATCATATACTTCAAGCTGTATGAAAAGTCTATCACATGTTGGTGGTCATTTGGGAAGGACAGCAATAATAAGCTGTATCCTTTTGTGCATTTTTTGAAATCTGAGAAACGTACATTGATTTTATGTTGTTTTAAAGTAATTCCTTTCTCATTATATGTTTTTAGTCTTTACTGTTTCAGACATTCCCCCTCATTGTGGTCCTTTCATCCTGACTTTTCTGAGAGTTGTTCTCAGACTGCCAACCAGTCAGTCGATAACGCCATATTCTATTAGCCTGTAATAGGGAGCTCCATCCTCTGGGCTATTTCTGAAAAACACAACCCTTTTGGCTGTGCTGCAAAGCATTGTTTTTATTTATTTTATGTATGTATGTAACTTAAAGTTGCATGACACTTCCTAACCTTTCTCTTTTCTGTTATGTTTCTGGGTTCATAAGATGTGTTTCAGATTGTTATGTTGGGGTGGGGTGAATGTTATGATGATGAATTAATCTGCTGATCCCTGATTCAGTTTTCTTAATTTCTGCATGTCTGGGACTCCTGGTTTGTTCATGTCATGCAGTGTCAGATTCTGACTTTACCTCTTGTTTGCTCTGTTCGAGGTGTCTGCCATTCCTGACTATAGAACTGTGTATTTCTCTGGAACCAGTCAGTTGCAAAATATGATTTGCTACTTGAATTTATTGCTAGAGTATCTCAGTTGAGTTAGCAAAGAAGCTTGCATTCAGGGGCCCTTAGTATATTTTAGAGAGGATGACTTAGGCTCAAATTCGATTGCCTGTAGCAGGAGCAAATAACTCTTTTGAATTTAGTAATTTTAGGATACTTGGCCTGTGGGATGGGGAAATTGTATTTACTTTTTAAATTTCTTTAAGCATCTGTCACAATACAGTTATTGTTCTTACTCTTGGTGTTTGAAGGTAATATACAAAACTAAGAAAGCACGTGTGAAAAAAAGGCAGTAGATTGCATGTGAAATGCTCTTCAAACCCTGAAGGGAAAGGAATAAATGATATTTTTGCCAAAAGGAAAATCATGGGCCAAATCAATGTACATATCCTGGTGTTAGAGACTCAGAGAACACTGAGGGCTTGTAAGGTAATCTCTGTTCCAGTTCCATCAAAATTGAATGAGAGTGCGAGGTCTGCACCACATCACTTTTCTACAGGAGAAAAGCAAAGGTCAGCAGAAACTAGAGAGAAGTATAACACGCATCAGGGTGCAGCTTCAGAGGAGCAGCAAGAGCTGAGACAAGGTCTGCTTTTTGCGCAGACTCAAGCTTTCCATTTAGTTGACTACAGTATTAATTGTACAGAATAGAATTCTCACTGCAGAATCCATGTTTGAGTTGGAAGGAAAACAACATAGAAAGAGTCAGGGACTTGTGCTTTGAAAATAAAATACTTCCTATATATTTTGTTTTAGATTATATGTAACGTGATGTTGTACAGCTCTTTTGATCTGTTGGTAGGAAGTCTGAAAGAATAGTCCCATTAGTGTGAACTTTTTTCCTCTGTGACATTAGCTCCAGATAGCTAATGGCTACTGATAAAGAACAATGTTCTTAGTTAATTCAGTGAAGAAATGCATAAATATTGTGATATCATATTCCTGCTGGATACAGTAGAAGGTAGAGATGAAATAGCGGGTCGCTATTTAAATCTTGCTGTACCAAACTTGAAAAACACTTTTGGAAATCAACAGGTCTGTGATAAAAGCCAGCTGCTCTATGGAAGTATATATGTAATTATATAATTATGTATACATATGTATACATAAAAAATTATATATATGCTAGGATATTCAAAATGTTTTGCATTCAATGATCGTATTAAATTCCTTACCTGTGTTAAAAGTTTCTACTGTTCTCTGAGTGACTGAAGCTAAACTGTATCTCCTTGAATTTTGAGAAATTGCGATTGCCCTTTATTTTACAGCCAAAATTGTATTTCTTCCCGTGCCACCGAACACATAACCTACTTGTCCCCAGAGCTCTCTGGAATACACAGTATGTGTTACCCATGTAAAAACCATTTAAATGAAGGGTTTATACTAGTTTGATGTTAACATAAATACATCTAGGTACACATGATATATCAAAACAAACAAGACACTGTATTGTAAAAATCAAAATGAACCCATAACCCTTTTATATTTCTGACATACTGCCATGAAAATCACAATATACTACTGGAATAATATTGCAGTATTCTGGAAATCTGAAGTTCTTCCTACAAAATTTGTATTCAGAAAGACATTGTGTTGTATGTTAGTATAAGTTTTACTAGGAAGCTTCTGATACTTAAGAGATTTGGCCTAACTTTTAATCATTGGTTAATAACTGCTTGGAAGGCTGTCACCCTCTTGTGGATAAAATGCATTTATTTTCATTTCATATTATTACTATTTTAGCATGTTGATCTATTTCTAACATATAACTTGTATATTCTTAGTTTGGTTGAAATGTGGAAGTGAATGAGCTGCATAATATCTAGTAATTTACTTACACTAGGCAGATTTTTGTCTTCAGATTCCCTAATGGAGTTAAGGAAGAGCTGAGGGAACTAGAGTAGAAAGTGCAGAAGTTGCTTAGCAAAGTGAAACCAGGCATTTGTCATCCTGTTCAGGCAGTTCATCCCCTGAAGAGAGAGCTGTCAGAATGAGAATTTGAACATTTCGACAAGAGTACTCATGATAGGCTTTTCTACCTGAATACACTGTGGTAATCAGACTTCGGGACTGCAGAATGAACAAGCCAATCTGGCAACGTCCAAGAGAAGTGATCTCTAAATATTTTAGAGAAGAGTTTTTTTCCCTAAATCAGTATATAGATATTACTATAAAACATGAATTGAAACCACTAGTAATAAAGATTCTGTGTTAAATAAATAGGGCATTATCCTTTTCAGAGCTCAGATCTCGTGTAAAGCAGTGCTCCACTGTGTAGAGAAGTGGTGCCATCAATAGCCAAGCATAGAATGGAGTATCAGAAGGAAGATTTTGCAAATTTACAAGAGAACAAATTTATCTTTAGGGATATATTTTTCCATACTTTTTTCAACTAGAAAGTCTCATTTTTAATGGCACAGTGGTCTCGGAAGAAAGTGGGAATAGTATTTGAAAACCTATGATTCTAAAATCTTTTTAAAAGTTCATTTCTCAGATGTGTCCAGTTGAGTAATTTTGTTTCTAAATATATTAGGTAGAATTTACTCTTTGTTAGATCCTTGAACTAGGCTTTTGGAATAATTCCAGGGTAAAATATATAAAATACTTGGTCCCATATTTATTGACTTAAGTATTTTATGGCAAATTGTTACATAGTGTTGTATTATTAGTACTTCAGATATTTTAACACATCTCAAAAAAAAAAAGTAGAGAAGTAGTTTGTAAATAAGAAGACATCTTTGCCTTTCACCAAATTGGTCCCAACTTCTATTATTATTCTGTGTGGATGTGTTTCCCCCTCTGCACTTGTATTTTCAAATGTCCATAAATAAATACTTTTTTTAATTCTATCTTGATATAATTGGAAGGGTTGGATTTTTTTCAGAGACTTGATTAATCAAGATCGGTCTTTTCCTACTACCATGGGAATATTTGGGTGGTTTTTCTTTTTTTCTTTTTAATCCTGGCTTAAATAGTGTCTACAACAAATATAATTCTTTCAGCTTTGAAAGCTTATTTTCCCCATATTTTTTTTTTTTCTGGAGCGAAGTCATCATAGAATCATAGAATGGTTTGGA
>NW_010296524.1:0-8681 GCF_000700745.2 Antrostomus carolinensis | reverse complement strand
GAGCTGCAGACAGGGAACTCTGTTACTGGGACACAAAGCAGCAAGAAGGGAAAAGCTGTTTGCAGACCCCAGCAGTGCTGACCATGGCCCGTGGGGACCACCTGATGAGCAGCACCTCAATTTTTGACAGTAAGCATGGAAATATTATAGTATATATTATAATATATATATATTATAATAGCTAGAGCTACTTACAGCACTCAGAATCACGGGGAGCAAATCAGCCTGCAAAATACCCCAGGTGATTAAATGAAGCCCAGATCTCAGATGGATCCGTGGGGATTTGGGAGCTGAAGAAAACAACCAAGGAATTAACATTTCTGTTAAATGCTTGGAGAGTGCTCCCTTCATTTTCCAAGAGCTAAAGGGGAAAAATCCAACCATGCTTTAGGTTTGACATGTCCCTGCATCCCACAATGATATATTACAACAGGATGTTTGAGTGGGCACGGTGGTGATGAGTCTGGATGATCTGAAAAGTCTTTTACAACCTGTAATAGTATCCAGAGAGGCTTAATCCAGAAATTTCATCCCTCAAAAGCATTCAGAGCTTGTTTTTCCTATCTCTATCTAAGCAATAAACCAAATTTTCCTTATCAGACCTGTACATATGACCCAGGTTGCAAACAGAACAGTGAACACCAGCACCAGCACTGCTGGCAAACACCAAACCTCCGCCAAAATGAAAGCAAAACTAATAAAGGAGGAGAAATATTTGATTAACCTCCCTTCTTGCCACAGCCAAATTAAATTCTTGTTGTAATAACCATAAAGGAAAGCTACAGCCACACTCAAAAACTTAGAAAAAACAGCTTCTAGAGAAAAAAACCCCCCAAGCCCCCTCAAAATTAGTGTTACTTACAAAGTAATGGTGTAAATGCCAAGCTGAGCCACCACAGGACACCTCTCTGCAGACATCAGGGTGAGCAGCAAAACACAAAGGGACAAAATGACAAGCCCAGGTGCTTCATTTCCACTTTCTGAGACCAGCCCCTGGGTGCACTAATAAAGGTGATCTGCCCTGAGCAGCCCCACCTGAGCCCCCACTCCACCCTCCACACCCATGGCCCAGGAGCTCTATTTAAGCTCAGGCTCAGGACCCTTCTCCTCACCTGCAGGGTGCTGTGGGTAAGCTTGTCCCAGGACCACCAGTCTGCATCTGCTAGGAAAGACTTCAGAGCTCCTGTGCTCTACTAGGGATGAAACTCAGCTGGAGAAGATTAATCTGTAGCTTTGAGGGATCTCTAGATCCTCATTCACCTCTCCTAAGGACCATCTTGGTGTGCAGCAGCCACAAGGAAGAGAACACACCAGGCAAGGAGTGTGGGCAACACAGAAGTGAGGTTCAAGGGATGTTACCTGGCCACTGTTCCATCCTACAGCTTCCTAGGATGAGTAGGATAAAGAAGATCCTTTATTAGACAAGATGTGTCATCTAGACTGCAAATTATGGGAGAGGTAAGTCCATAATGTCATGATAAAGCCCATATAAACTCTCTGTTTTATTCTCTTGGTGTAGAAGAAGAGCTGTAGGTCTGGGTGTTGTGTCTTGAGGTCCCATAGGACACAAGAAAGAACTTTGGTTGACTTGGATGTTTTGGGGCTCAGGTCATTAGACTTTGCTGCTCTATAAGATAAGCTTTGGAAATGACTTGTCAAGAAATCAATGAATCCTGTGCAGATGTTTTTAAAAAGGGTGTTAAGGACAAAACCTGGAGAGATAAAAGTTCTCCCAGTCCTCTGCTCTAGCAGCATGAGGCTGTGGTGTTACTGTTAGGTGAGATGCTGGTCCCTTTTCCTTAGAAATCCTTGGCAGTAACAGGGAATGCCATGAGATGTCAGTGTGACCTCAGCTGGGGAGGATTTCACACAGACTGGTTTGCTCTGGGAGGCAGAGAGCAAAACCCAGCACCTTTCTTCAGTGAAATTTTTAGGGAGGATCTGGGAGCCTGATTAGCCCAGCTGCATGGTCCTGAGAAGGATTGGAAATCTAGACTTGGATCATCTAGATCCTGGTGCAGAGAACTGCCTTGTTTCATGAGCAGAGCTTCCTGGGCACCTGGAAAACAAAAAGGAAAAATCATATTTGCAGGGAGGAAGGGCAGGTCTAAGTAGGTTCCAACACAAAGAACAAAAAAGGGGTGAATTTAGAGCACGCAGGGAAACAAGGTACGTGTCAGAAGTGGCCAGCATAAATATCAAAGACCCATGACTGCAAGAAGTGGTGCAACACCCAGACACTGAATTTCTAATGCTCCCATCCTGCAAAAATAAAAATGAGCTGCTCTTCAGCTGCCTGCTTTTGTGGCTGTATTAATGCCAAGGGCCATAATCCTGCAGGATGCTGAGTGCTTTCTCAAGGGCTTTAAGGCCAAGACTGTTACAGAACGTGATCTGCCCAATCCCTAAGCTCTCAGAAATCCTGGCTGAGGCCACAGACTCAACTTAAAAAAAAAACCAACTCCACAAAAACCAACAAAAAAACCCCCCAAACAAACAAAAACCCCCAAAAACCTGATATATTTTTTTTACTGTAGCACTTTTGCTGTGAGCTCCAAACACCAGTGTTAGAATGAAAGTGCCAGCCACAATCTCCCCTTATTTACTTGACTCCAGGAGCTGGAGCTTGAAGAAAATATTCTTAAAGTCACACTGCTCAGACCTAATTCTGAGAGTCAGGGGTTAATTGATTTTTTTTAAAATTAATTTTAAATAGATCTGATGAATGCTGTGCTGCTCCTGATGGTGCAGTTTTTACCACCTCAGGTTTTTTAGCCTTGAGAATGGTAATTCTCCCATATTACCAGAACAGAGAAGTCCTCTCTGTGCCAGATTGGATGGGCAAAGCTTTATTTTTGCCTTTTTTTTTTTTAAATTAGGAATCCAGAGAAACAAACCATCACACGAGTCACTCTGGCTGCTGTGGAGCTGGAGCAAAATGCAATGGTGCATCTTGCTGCTTCCCTCAGTGAACAGCTCAGGGACTTTGGTGACAGTGAGGTGGAAGCTGGTACTGGAGGGAGTTGTCTTGACATGCAGAGCAGTTTGGAAACCTACCTTCTCCTGAAGGGATACGTTTGTGCTGTTCCTTCCACCCACTGCTTAGTATTATCACATTTCACAGGAGTGTGAAGTAGCTGAACAAACAAGAGCTGGGGAAGCTTTGAAAAAATGCTGTGAGCACCACCTACACCTTGCTGCAAATGTCAACAGGAATCAAGGAGTTCATTTCCTATGCAAGCAAAAAGCCTTCAAAGCAAGCCCCCCTCCTGGCTTCAACCAAAGGGAAATGCTGCTGCTGCTGCTGACTGCATCAGGCTCTGGAAAGACACAGCTGGGATAAACAAAGGGATGCAGATTTTGCTGAGGCATCCAGCTCTCTCTCTCATCAGGTGGTTTGAACCTCTTGGGTTCTGATAACTCTCCTTTCTGCATGTCTGCATCTTGATTGACTTGCAGATGAGATGGCTTCATGTGAATGCCAGTCCTCTTTCTGGGCTCAGCCTGGTCCTGGGGACTCCTGCTGTTATGTTTGGGCAGGGATGGGGGGTTTTTAGCTGGATTTCTTTTTAGCAGCTAGAACAATGCTGGGGTTTGGGTTCAGCTGGGATTTGGTATAAGAACGTTGATAACATAACAATGTTTTCAGTTGTAGCTGGAAGTTGAAGGACTTCGAGTTTTGCTGGTCTACCAATGCAAGGTCTGGGGGGGTGAGGAATATTTAAATTAATAAGCCAAATTCCCATTTGGATATGCCAATGGGATATTCCATATCATATAATGTCAGGCTCAGTATATTAATGAGAGGCTCTCCCTCTCTGGGCCTCTCTTAGAGGGGTTTGCTCTTCCTCTTCTGGCATTGCAGCCTTGGGATTGTCGCTCCTCTGGGATTGTGATCTGGGAAAGGGCTGGGCTTGGTTGGCTGGTGGTGAGCAATTGCACTATAATAATTTGCCTATTATTATTATGTTAATATCATTATTATTTTAAGTTTTATTTCAATGATTAAATTGTTCTTATCTCACCCTGTGGGTCTCCTTTACCCTCACCCCTCCAATTCTCCTCCCTATCCCCTGTGGAGCGAGCGAGCAGCTGTGTTTGGCCACAGCCAAGTGCAACCATCACAAGTGGCAAACTGCAGGTTCTGGCTGCTGCTGGAGGTAAGTGGAAGCCTGTTGGCAATGTCAGGGTGTACATCTGGTACTGGAGTTAGCTTAGGGGTGGACACCAGGGAAATGGAGCCTTGAAATATTCTAGATCTCTCTACTCACATCGATTTTCTGCGACGATGATGCAATGATTGCCAAGGCTGTCGTTGCATAGTTGTCCTCCTGTTGCTCTTTTTTGGAAGAGGAGTGAAAAGCATCCTCCTAGACCACCTTGACTGAAGGTCTTTGCTGTGGTTCTCCAGTGAGCCAGAGTTGCTTGGATACAACCTAGGAGACAAGACAGCATTTCAATTATTTCAGCTCAGGCAACTGGTAATACACTTTGCTAATCCAACCCTCCTTCCAGAAGCTGTGGGATGCTTCAGAGCCCACAGCATCCCCCTGGGGATGGGACTGGAGTCCTTCTGCTCCCCTCTGATGTGTCCCGTTCCCTTTGATGTGGCAGAGCAAGCCCTGATAGGGATTGGCAGCCTCTGGCAGCTGTGCTGGGAAAATTAAACTTCCCAGATCTTCAGAACACACAGGACAGAAAAATGTGTGAAGAATTGAAATGACAAGGTTATTCAGGTTGGATTTTTAGAAACAGGCTTCAGCCTGGAGAGGTGGTAAAGGAGAGTAGTTGAGATTCCTCTTCTACTGAGGGGGATTTACACAAAGTCCTCTATCTAAATCCCAAAGCACTCTTCAATTTATGGACCAAATCCAATGTTTTCATGGGCAAACCCTCACTTCTTGCTTCTTACCTTGTTTTTCTACTTCCATCTCTAAGGCCTTGCAAAGACTTGGCCCTTACAAAACCATCACTGCCACCTTAATGGATGTGCTGGTGATTCATGGACCTTTTCTGCTCCTTCCACCAAGATACAGGTCACAGCACAAGCACTGGCAGAGCTGGAGCATCCTGGCAAATGTGGCTCCTTCCTGGCTGAGCCTCTGAACTTTGCCAGGGATAAAACTTAGTGCTGTGGCTTTTTAGATCCTTAATGGCAAAAGGATGAAATCAAAGAAAATGCAACTCACTTGAAGGAAACTGTGTTCCATTTGCTTGGGGAGAAAGTGGAAGTGACAATAGGTCCATGGTGTCTGCATGAGGGATGGGGAAGAGCTTCATCCTATAGCTATAAGGCACAGTTGACCTATTTTAGTATAGTTGGTAACAGTACCTCTGCCTCTGGAGCTCCAGAGAATTAATTGTTCCAAATATTTTAAATGCAGATGACTTCTCTTGGTGGAGACTTGGGGGAGAAATCCAATTGTAAAGAAGCTTTTCAGGATTTTAACATAAAGAACCTGGAAAGCAACTGTATTTCATTTAATTAACTTTTAGTTTTTTGTCTCTCTTATTTGGCAAGAGAGGTTGATTTTTTTTTTTAAATGAAAACTGGGAGAAATATTTTTGACAGAAGTGAAACAGAGGAAGAAGTTCCTTAGCTTGGCTCCTTGAGTATTTAGTCACTGAGGTGACACAGTATGATCCTAACACAACCAGGCAAAAGCTGTCAGGAAAGAGACTAGTAAATTGTACCCTTTTCCCAATTTTTTCCCTTTATGCAGCCTCCCAAACATGGTTTTCATCCTTGATTTTGTGGGATGTGGGGATTACAGCATGTGCTTGAAGGAAGGCTGCACAGGCATGGAAAAAGGATCCAGGGAGGAGAAGGGATGTCCTTTGGGAGGGGATTTCTAATGATGCCAATTAACCCCAGTGATACTCCATGGGATGAAGTCATTAAATCATTTCCATCCCAGATGTTGGTGCAGCAAAAACAATCTCCCCTTTGCTTTTCTGTACACTGGCACAGCTTCTCTGGTGGGAATGTGTTCATGGAGCCTGTCTAAACACTAAAACTGTTTAGGTAAATACCAGCTGGTACTCTGTCCTGTTAGCAAATAAAAGCCTCTCTTTTAAATTAGTGTTGTAAGGAAGATCAATGTTTAAATAGTTACATTGTCTTCCCCTGGAAAATAAATAACTGAAATACAAATGGTTACAGTGAACTCCTGGGGAAAAAAGCTCTAGCTGCAGTTACCAGGAGATCAGCATCACCTCTCTGCTGTACGGCAGGGATGAGGGACAGGAGAACAATTAGGATTATGGCACCAAAAAAAATATGTTTTGCTCAGGTTACCCAGCAGTAAAGGCAGGGATAGAAATGCAGAATGGGTTAGCAGTGTCCCTGCCTGCTTGGGACTGAGGATTTGAGATGCTCCAGCCCAAATGTGCCCAATTTTTGCTGATCTCCTTGAGGGAAGTGAGCCTTTCTTGGGGTTTGGGGTCTGCACACACCATGGCTGGGCTGGAAAACCCTGGCTGCAGGAGAAGGACACTCATCCTGAGCTGTCCTTGTCTTTTTTTCCCCCATGGTTGTTGCAAATTCTGCTTTTTTTCTTCAAAAAATCTATTTCATAAGCACTAGAGGGCTGCAGAGAACTGCGTTTGCAGCTGCAGACACTGACTTTGATGCTCTAGTCCTTAGCTGCCACTTGCTCTGCTCCTTAAAGACAATATACAAATAAATAGACCAAAAAAACAAAAGGATGTGGAGATGTGATGGTTTGGTTTTCCTTACCTGGAAAGAGGTGACTGGGGTGTTGAGATGCAAGCAGTTGTGGTGATAATGCCTCACACCTGTTAGAGAAAAAAAAAGATGGGAGGTTGTGAGACTAAATCACAAAATAGTTCAGGTTTATTTCTAGTCCAACCCCTTGAAGCAGGTTCACTCTGAGCAACTTGCTGTGTCCTTGTGGGTTTTGAGTGTTGCCAAAGGATAGAGTTACCACAACCTCTCTGGACAAACTGCTCTAGTGTTTGACAGCTCCCATGTTTAAAAAAACCACCAAAACAAAACCAAAGAAAACCCAACAAACCAAGCAAAAACCCCATAAAACCCTCAAAAACTAACCAAACAAAAAAACCTCAACAACAAAAACCCCCCCAAACAACCAAGCAAAACTCAAAACCAACCCCCAAAAAGCCCAAAACAACAAACTTTTTTTTTTTCCATATCTGTAAATGGAACCTCTGTATTTCAATTTATGCCCATTGCTTTTCAGTGAACACCCCAGAGAAAAGTCCAACTCCATCCTCTGGCTCTGGAGACAACAGTGCTTCAATCCCAAGGTGACTACACTAAATTAGAGTAATGCTCTGTATTTAATTAAAAGATAAAACCTAGAGGGGGGGGGAAAGGAGGTATCAAGTTAAAATAGGGATTCTGGTCTAGAAAGGGTGTTGGGAGACTGCAAGACAGACCCTTGCTACCCCAGACACTTGCCTGCTCTGATGGTTTCTTGTAATTTCCAGGCTTTGCTTATTCAGAACCAGTTTCTACTCCCTGCTGGTGGTGCTGGCACTGCTGGTTGGGTTCAAGGATGTCTTTCCCTCCAGGGTGCCCAGGGCTGCTGGTACCTATAAAAAGCAGAGGTTTATTTTCTCAGCCTTTGCTCTGCAGTACAGCACCCACCCAGCTGCTCCCCCCTCTAATTGCTGTGTAGTTCTTGGGTCATCCTCTGATCTGTACACACAATTTTTTCCTTTTCTGTCCTTTCCAGCTGCTGAGCGTGTGCTCACCACTGCAAAACCTTCTATACACAACTATTACATTTTAATCCTTTTTTTTACCATATTCAAGTTTATAAAGCCACTCACTCCTTTGGGCTTATGGTTTCTCCTGAGTTTTGTTTTTATGATGAGAAAAAAATTATTATTATCAGAAAAACTTCATCTGGATCTTCATTATTGTTTTAATGCCTAAACTCATCAATAAAAGTATAAAGTCAAGCAGAGCTTGTCTTTGAAGGTATCCCAAGAACACACACAACCAAGCACTCCTTAAAAAATGCTGCCTGGGAGACTCAACCTCTTTCTCCTTCCCAATTTATAGGACTAGGATCAAGTGTACCAGGTAGACCACAAAGGCTGACTCTCCTTGTTTTATCCTAAAAACCCCAGGTTTGCCTTCCTTGATGGGCTGGAGAAGCACCTGGTTTCCTTCTGCTATCAAATAAGACAAAAATGAATCATAACTTTCTTTTTCTGGTGTTTTGCAACCACCCTTACTTGAAAAAATACTTGAAAATCTGGCTATGAAAGCTTTGGGGGGGGGAAAAAAAAGTACTATATGTATAAAAAGTATTTTTTCTTATTTAAAAATGTAAATAACCAACACAGCAGGACAGAATTTACAGTATAATTATGCAAACATAAAGTCACTGAGGGCAGCATCTGCTCTTCAGTAGAGACAGGCACCATCCCAGCCCTGCAATAACCCTATTAACAGTGGCTGATGAATAATACAAGTTCCCTCTATTTGCTTTAGGGTGCAATTCACCCCTCTGCAGAGGGTCAGCACAAGAGCTGTGTTCCAGCAAAGTCTGATTTAATACCTATAAATAAGGTGTAAGTCATGTGTGTTCCTTTACATGGAGGGTGAAGTGGGGCCTGATGAGATCTTTGTCTCAGTGTGTCCCTTCTCCTTCTAATCCCACCCCATACCAAGTGAATAATAATAA
>NW_010296523.1:0-4685 GCF_000700745.2 Antrostomus carolinensis | reverse complement strand
GTGCAGTTCCTCACAGAAGTGCAGCTCTGTAAAGACAGACCACGGTCTTTGGTGCAAAAAGACCTCCTTGGTGTGAACACAGGAGCCAAGGCACAACATTTGTACAATTTTCACAGCACTAGCAAGCTGCCCGCTGACTCAAGCATGCTTTTACGCTAACCTGTGGGTACTGAACTCTGTCATATAGATGACATTCCCTAAACTTGAACCACTTCAGCACAACTCTTCCCACTGTTCAGATTTACCCAGTCTGAGGCTGGAAATAGTTTCCCCAGCTAATTTCATCAGCAGCACAGCAGCCTGCCAAGGCTCAAACAGCAGCAGCCAGGACTGGTGCCAGGTTCACTGCCTGAAGTCCCTTCTTGGGGACCCTGAACACTAAAACCAAGTCATTTGGGTGCTCAATGAGTTCCTGAGCGATGCATCCAGCAAACTGGAGGAGAGAAAAAAGAACAACAGAAACATCCTCTAGCAGGAAAAAGGACATAACTCTGTTTCATCTCTTTGGGGGGGGAATTTAGCTGGGTGAGCAACTTCCACCTGCCTCCTACAGTCCCTCCCACCACACTTGTTCACTCTGCTGAGCAAAGGGACTGAAGCTCACCTGCAGCACCCATCTCTGCCCTGGTCTCCAGCCAGCCTTCCACAGCAGAACAGTGGTCGTACAGCACCATATAGGATCTTCTCAGAGGAAAAAAAAAACCCTTTCCTTTCTCTGTCCAGAATATCTGCACCCAAGACTGCTGCAACCACTCACCACAGGGTCACATCATGCAGGTTTTTCACAACTCTTTGAAACTGCACAATTCCCTCCTGCTTCCGACTTGGCTACTTCTAAAAGAAATTACCCCAAATACTGTGCAAGCTGCAATATAACCCAAGCCTGCCCTTTCCACTCCTGATCCCAACAGAGCACCTCCACTCCAGCTGCTCCTCCCATAGGTATCCAGCCCAAAAATCTCATAATCTCCTTCCCCACACTGCCCTGACAATCCTGCTGTCAACCAGCCCTCAAAGGAAGTAACATTTCACTGACTCCACTAGCTCAGGACAGAGGCCAGCACTGACTGGTAATGGAAAAATGCTTCCCAGAATGGTCTCCAGCTGATTTTAGAACGGGTCAGAGCAACCAGCCTGGATCCCACCACCTCCACACAGCCAGCATCATCCCTGGGAATATTTACGTCCCTTTTCCTTGGGTAAATGACTCTGTTCTGCTGTCTGTACACTGCCAAGGACTCTGCAGATGCCTCTTTCTCCTCCATCAGTTCAGAGAGCATTAAACTCAAAAAAAGGGATTTTCCGTCAATTCCTGAAGTAACACGTGAACCCAGCCAAGTGTAAAGCAGGTCACTCCTCCTTTGCGGCTTTTCACGCCATGTGTTTTGTGTCAAGGCCATGACAAGAGCTGGCCTCAGGGGACATTTGGAGGAGCCAGCTGCCACAGCCTTTGTTTGCCCACAGCCTCTGTGCTGTCCCCAGGTCCCTTCCCTCCATCTCCAGCCAGCACACATCTGCCCCACAGCAGGCATGCCGCTCCTTCCTCCCTGATCCGTGAGGATGGAGAGCCAGAGATTTATGTACTCCACAGTTTTTATGTGCTCTCAAGAAGGCTGTGGAGGGAAAACCTCGCCACTCACAAAAGCCTCCATCTGTGAGTTTATTTATCCATGCTGGGAAGGCTGTTTATTCTGTTTCTGGGTGGAAACTACATCGGGATCATGGCTTAATTGTATTGTTTGTTGAATTAATTGCTTTGTTTGATCAGTCTTTCTCCCATAATGCTTGGGAATGAGAAGTTTTTGCTGCAAAATGGGAATGGAGAAGGTTGAAGCTGTTTCTCCCTGGCAGATGAATGCAGTCCAACATGCAGGTAGCAAGAGGGGCTACTATGGGGACAGCACACAGGTTACCTGGTGCAAAGATTGTTGCAGAAGATGTTCAGTGAGGTTAGGCATCCTGGGGAAAGGGTATGGGCCAAAGGCAGAGAAGCACATGGATGCTTAGGACACTACTTTGATCTTTTTTTTTTTTTCTTTTTCATCAGACACCTGCCCAGCCAACGCTCCTGGGATCAGTGTGCCCAAGAAAGGACCTGCTGCCAAGGATCACCCCCTCACCCACCAGCAGCCTGGGGTGGCCTCTAACCTCCTCTCCAGAGATTACAATGAACACAGCAGATTCTCCAGATCACCTAGTGAATCATGGGATGCAGAGCAGACAAGAGCTCAGCATCATTTTCATATTGGAACATTTTTCCCCTCATTTTCAGTCCTAGCTGTTTTTTTGTTTTGTTTGTTTGGTTTTTTTTCCTTTTTAGGTTTTTGCCCGCAAACACCCCACTCAAATGAACTCCTGCTCATTTCACACTCTTTTTCCACTTTCACAATCACAGCACTCAACTTCTTAGGTTTCGTTCCTGCCTCTCCCACTTCCCACACACACTTCCTTCTGCCTGCTGGCCTTTGGATGAAACACAATGACCAGTGTCTGTGTGTGACATGGCATTTCCCACACACATGCTTTTTCATTTCCCCTCTTCCTCTACAGGATGAAACCAGCATCAGCACTCCTAATACACTGGGGTCATCGCTCTTCCACCAACCATTACCCCATGAGCCATAACCATCTGTAGAACCTTCTCTACTCAATACAAGAGCCAGGCACTGAAGGTGATGATGTGGTCAACCAGATGACCATCCTCTCACCACATTGGTAACATCCCAAAATAGCCAGCAGCCTGATTTCTCCCACTAACTAGACATCTCAGTAGAGCTCAGGGAGCATCTCAGGCCAGAAAGGCGAGATCCCTGGAAAACCGACCCTCCAGATCAGATCCTGCCCCTTCACCTCTGCAGGCTCTGGAAATCTCCCTTCCACAGCAGAGTGAGAGCTGCTGGAGATGACAAGATGTTTCAATCAGCAGATCTCCCCTGTCTGAGTCAGACCCACTCCTTGCTGATAAGGGATGAATACTGTCTGTGTCTGTCCAGGTTCATGTCTCTTTCTCTATTTCTCTTTTCTCCTTCATAAAGCTGTCAGACCAAAAACAACATATTAATGGAAGAAAGGAATGTCAGGTGTAAAATAATAACGTAATCAGGAGGCTGGGGGAGTGCATGTGCCTGCCTGGCTGCCGTGCTGGAGTATCTCTGCAACGGTGATAAACGCCTATAGTGCAGAAATGACCTTACCCTCCTTCCTAACACCTTTTTCTCCCACTGTCCCCTATCAGACATGGAAAATACAATGATAAATAGGAGGGAGTGCTTACTCAGCACCATTCCACTCCCAAAAGCAACCTGTTTTTGACACTGCAGGCAGATCACACATCCCCAGGCCAGAGACTGAGGAATACAACAGGAATGGCCAGATGACACAAAGCTGCAGGCTGTGTTCCCTGTGCTCCATTTATCCCCCAGACGAACACAGAAAAGACACGTTACATTAGGCAAGCACCTCCCATGGCCTCCATCAGGCTGTGTTTTAGGGATCTGCAAGGACAGAAAGAACACCATGCACCTCCTTGCATTTCATTGTATTTAATTCCATGGGCTAGTCTAATCCCTCTCTGAACCCAAAACCTGGCATTCAGGCCCAATTCTGTTTCAGCAATGGTGTGGTGCTGCATCGGAGAGTAAGGAACCCCAGGGGGAACAGCATCCACCACAGCTAGCTCGGGTCTACACAGAAGAAAAAGGATTTTTGGGACCCTTGTCCCAGGAGGGTGTCCTATACTGCTCCGTTCTAACACGGCACATCAATCAGTACTGGTCAGTGCTGTTGCAGGGTATTTGGAGGCTCTCTGCAAACTCTCAGACCAGCAAAGTCCCATCCAAGTCTGCTGCAGACTAGGATTGTCCCACTAGAGCTGTTCCCCTCTTGCAATTGCTTAATCGATGCCTGCTTCCTTAGAGAGGGATCCCAGCACCTTGGCTTCTCTACCCTTTAACTCCATGCTACTGGCCCCATTATCCCAGCATCTGAGCAGCCAAGTAATGAGGTGCTTGCCTTGGTAACGGGTGAAATCTTTTCGTATATCACTCGGGGTTAGAAGAGATCAGGTGTTTATTGTACTGTCTCCATTTCCATTTCCCCTTCCCTCCTCCTCTTCCTCCTTAGGAAGATCATAAGCTTGATCTTCTTCATCCCTCTGTAAACATACTGACTTTCATGTCCACTTCTTCTCTACAGGGGCAACTGATACATGCACATGTTGGTTCTCTAGTTCAGCTGCAGTGCTTCTTGATGGGCTTGGAGTAGCCACATTGCGTGCTGTAGAGGTTGGAGAGGCTACATTGTCTATTGCTGAGGTTGAAGCAACTATAGCAGGTGCTGGGGTTGGAGTAGCTACATTGCTTGCTGTAGGGGTTGGAGATGCTGTAGTGTCTGTTGCTGAGGTTGAAGCAACTGAAGTAGCTGCAGTATCAGTCAAAGAGGTCAAGGTAACTGTAGCAGGTGCCAGGGTAACTCCAGCAGCGGATGGGGTGATCCTCCTAAGTAGTCTGACATGCATTAAAACCTGCCATACATTCAGAAGAACTAGCAGCACGATAATGCTAGTTTGATTATCCCAAGAATATTAAAAATTCTCAAAAACCTTTGTAACTGGGAGCGGGAAATTGAACGACGATGTTCCCCCTCCCAAAGGGGAGCTGATGATACAAAGGTGGGAGGAGTGGCTG
>NW_010296522.1:0-13077 GCF_000700745.2 Antrostomus carolinensis | reverse complement strand
TGAAGTTTAAGCGGAACCTCCTGTGTTCCATATGGTCTTCCAGCACCTCCAGTTCTAAATAGTAATACAGGTGTTGAGTTAATTTCTGCTTTCCTTGGTGCAGAAGCCCATGAATATCTTTTCCTCAGAAGTGCAAGCCTCATTGCACAATCTCCTCCTCACCAAGGAGAAACTGAGAGCTTGCAGGGGTAGCAAATGAGCCTTATCTTTCAAGTCTGTTGGCATCTAGATTTGTGCGAACCCTGTTCAGCGTGTTCTGGGGTTTCCAGCTACTTTACGGCCTAGATGACTTCACCACTGTGGCAGCCGTGCTTCTCTTTATGTCTACCCCTAACTCTTTTCAGTTACACATGAAAGTAATCTAGTGAGTGCTTTCGGGATACCCACAAAGTCCAGGAGATCGTTCAGGGAGAGGACTCACTGCTGCATACCTCATCTCCAAAATGTTTCTAAAGTATGTATGAAGATCTGGAGATAGATTCAAAGCATATTCAGGTCTGATATACACCTGGAAAGTAGTTTGCAAACTACTTTTATGGCTGTAATGACTATTTGGTGCCAGAAAATACCTAGTGCAAAACTGACACCAGGGAGCTGTTTTCTATAGCAGCATTCTGCTAGGACACATAGGTACAGAACATGGAGTAAAGGTGCAGTTTCAAGCAACCTTTCCTCTGTGAAAGCTGTTCTATGAGGGTGCAATTATTTTTCAATGCTGGCCACACATTGTAACTCCTGCATGTCAGGTTACCCTCTATTTTGTTGTGCCAATGCTGCTTTATATAAGGCTGCATTTTAAAATGAATTGTTGAGGCTGTGTTGTTTTTAAGTTAGGATTAAAAAGAGCCCTAGCAAAGTCCAGGAAGGAGGCAGTAGAGATGATATGGGATATGTGTTTGGGAGTAAATGGATCTGAAGAAAATTAACATGGGGACTAACCTAAAGAGGTTTCATTTACATTTCATGTGGGACTACTGTGCTTTAAAAAGAAGTTAAAAATTTGGATGAACTACTCTTGCTGTGGCAAAACACTGGGTAAACTCAACTATATCTGGATGGTCTGGGCAGCACAGTTACTTAATCTAATGGTTGTAACTTCTTGTGAAAACAAAAAAAAGAAGGAAAGTTTACATGGCAAAAACATCTGTGGATTGCTGTATTTGCCTTGAAAAGCCAGTATCATCACACAGTGTCATAAGTAGAAAGCGGGTAACAGGGATGGATAGAGGAAAGGAGCAGTTAGTAGAAATAACTGGTGGGAAGTGCCTAGCAAGAGCAACCAGAGGTAGCAGTTGGGATGAGGACAGCTAGCAAGTAAGGGAGCTGTCAGACAAAGTAGAGAAGATAGTTTCAACTTAAGTGCGATCAAATCCAGTTTAAGTCCAGTGAGGCCTCCCTGCCCAGAAACGCAAGCTGATATTAGCAGGTAGGCAGTACAACCTCAGGATGAAACATGTTTGGGCTGATCCAAACAGCAAATATGCTTTCCTGTAATGAGAAAAGGAGATTAATTCTTATCTGTTCAGTTTAGGGCAGGATGCTACTTTTCCTGCTGGGGATTTTTCTCTCTTTAAGGAGCAAGCCTCCTCTTCTGTCTGGTTAAACCTAAGTTACATATTAGCTGGAAGGGATGCAGTATAACTCATTGACCACATACACAGCCAGGCACCTTCTAAGGATGGGGAAATTATTTTCTATTTTCCAGTACAGATGCTTCAGCATTTCACACCAAAGACACACTAAAGCCAGGCCCAATTCAGCCAAGGCCTGGCAACGGCTGCAGTTAGTATTTAAGATGGAGCAACACGCTCATTAATGAGGCAGACAGTGAAGCAAAGCTCTTTCATTTCAGTGTTTGTGTGCTTGCATAATCTTAAGCAGTACTCCAAACTATACAGTAAGCTTTAATCATGCCAGTTAAGCTTTCTACTTTGATTAGAGATATTTGTATTCTTCAAGACAGGGAGTTCATGATGATCTTTATTGACTTTTTTCATAAGTGGATTTCTTACTTCAAACAGCTCTTTGCTTTTGCAAGTTTCCCAAAGTAATCTGAGTTTGTTATAGTTCTTTATCATGAAAAGCAGTTGACCCTGCCTATGGTGGGTGAGACCCAGCCTATTACCTCTCCCAGGTTTTGAAGAGGACAGTGCTCTCATCCTCTGCAGTTTACAGCAAAACAAATGTATTTTAATTCCATTTAATCAAACTTCTGGTAAATCTTCCCTGTGCGAAGGATTGCTGGGTAGACCCTTGAGGCATTTATTCATTGTGGGAAAACTGATTAAATACTTGAGTCATGGAATTTTGATTCTGATGATAAACAGAGGAAAAGGATCACATTCAGCAGTGATCCAGTAGTGGCAACAAGCTGTCCCGAATGGAGTTAATTGTGATTTGAAGCAATTGTCTTTTTTCTTTTGTGCTTTTATACTGATTACAGTTTGCATGCTTGTGTTTCCAGGTTTTGTTTATGTTTTGTAATGAAACATTTTTATGAGTCCCTATTCTCTTATTAATTTTCTGGAAATAATTTTATTTGGACTTTCTCAATCATAAAGATAAATAAATGAGGAATACGATCCTCATGGGTGTATCCCCTGAACACCTGTGCATCTATGGTTGCGATTCATCACTTTATTTTTTCTTCCTCTATGTTGATAAAACAAGATTGCAGATGATAAGTGACCCACATTTTAAAAATCTATTACAAACCAATTACAGATACACACTATTGACATGAAGCTGATTGTTTTCAGGGTGTTGATGCAGCATTCAGTTTGATCACAAAAGGTGACTTAATTTCACTCAAGTAATTTCTAACACTGTTCAGAAGGAGAAAATTAGCTAACATGGATAGTTTTTAATTTTTCTATGCTGATAATTTCTCTTACATCATAAATAAAAACATTCTATATGTATTTGTTGTCATAGTATATCTTGATTTCAAAGGGACTCAGGAACTACAGAGTCTGTATGGTGCAGAAAGCTGTGGCTTTTTATACCAGGATTAAATAAATCCACAGCTTTTACTCTATAATTTCAATTATAGCAAAGGTGCCCTGTATCAGTAGCACATTTGTGTTTCATTCCTTTTAATGATGAAAATAAACTTATTCTCTTGTCATTTAGTTTGAACTGGAGTAAAATTGAGAGCTTGCCTCAATGAAATTTCCTTACAAAATACCAGGAATAAATGTGAAAGCAAAATGGAATTGCTTGCACTTTTTCATCAGTTTAACCTCAAGTAGTTATAAGGTGATTTTTTATTTAGTTCAGTTATAAAATATTTAAGCAGAAATACTCATGAAGAAGCAACATTTCATTCAAGGAATGGCTGGTAGTAGGGGAAAGTTGCACATTAAAAATAAATTAGAACACAATAATCATTATACAAACACTGGCAAAAATAGGAGTGCTTAGGACATAATTTTCTAAAAAACCCACATCTGCAACAAGCTCCAGTGGTGCATACAGTAAGTGAAGTTTGTTATTTTTGTACAGCTGCTTATCTATTATATGCCATTTCTTGCTGTAAGGGCAAGCAAGCTGCTAATTCGTTAGAATAATCAGCAACAAATGCAGTCCTCTGTGCATTTTTTATTTGTTTATGTTTATTTTTTTCATTTAGAAGCTATCTCTTCAGCTGTCACTCACACCAGTGTTATTTATTTACCTTATAGTATTACCAAGGAGCAGTAGGCTAGGACCATAGCCCCACTGCGCTAGTTACCTTACCTACAAAATGGCTTCTCCCGATTCATATGTGCAATCAAAAGCTCTGATATTGGAAAAGCTTAAAGATGCATATTGACACCACCCTTTTTAGGTTAATATTAGGCAAGTAAATGTCTTTGATGATTCAGGGTTTGCTGGGTAGATGAGGTAAGCCAAAAGGAATAGGAGAAAATAATAACAAGTGAAAAATAAATACTAACAAGATTTAATCACACTCCGGCATCATCAGAAACCCAGGGGATCTCAGGGCCCAGCTGGAGAGACAGGATTTCTTTATGAGGGTACATTTTTTGTTATGGCACATCTACTGAGAGTAACAAGATTGAATTTTATCCAGGCCATTTTAAAAAAACCAACCAAACCAAAACCAACAAAAAACCCCACCCTTAATCTCACTGCATAAGCTTTTTTCTAAAATCATTTGGTGAACATAGTAAATAAATACACAAGTACACAAAGAAGAAAAGAAAGAGGCACGTAACAGAGGAGCAATTTCAATGGGTAACCAAAACATGGTTTACCAAACATAGCAATGACAAGTACCCACATCCATTAGAAAGAACCATGCACATCTGCTGAACAAAGGGGTGAGTGAACTTTAACTTGGTAGTACCATAAATATTTGCAGGACATAAGATTTTAGCAAATCCTCTTCAAAGCTCTATATCCTTCCAGTACACTTGCTACAGAGGAGACTATCTGAGGATGGTTATAATTTCTAGAATTATGTATATATTATAAAAAAATAGTCATTAATAATCATCTGTGTAGATACAGACGGATTGGACAAGGTGTGCTTTACCCCTGAATGATAAGACTGGACATTGTCTCCCATTTATAATTAATTTTCATTTGTAAAAACCTTCCAGTAGGTGGATAGTGGGGAGGCAGACTGTATTAGCTTTTGGGATTGCCTACATGTGAGACTTAAGGGGACAAGCACCACATGTGATAGCAACAGTATCAGTGGGAGGAGAGGTCGTTGTACTTCTCCTTCCCAGGCTCCCAGTTAAGTTGTCACAGTCAAACGTTTTGCAGCTTTCCCCATCAGAGGAGTTTTATCCATTGAGTTCTACCTGGTGATGACCTTTGCACCAAAGGACGTTGTCTTTTACAACTCAGTTGCATGTGCTGGGAGCTTTGTGTGATGCATTCATAATTCCTTCTGCTCTCATTTTCTTGGACTCTTCATTCTGCATTTTTTAGACATCATTGATTTTGTGTAACAGGGTATAGTATATAAATTCAAGGAAAAAGAAAGAAGGCATTCAATAATTTTATTCTAATCTTGACAGACTTTATCCATCTGAAATTAAGTATAAGGTCATTCACCCTTTGTTGAAATTGAGTCAAGAATTCTTTCCCTTGCAAAATGCAAAATATTTCAGGCATGGGACTTAGGTTTTCCCTCAACTAATAATGATTTTTTTTTTTTTTTCATATCTCTTATATTAAAATGTTCAGAACATTCTTTTTCCAGTAAGCTTATTGCTTAGGGGGAATTGGAAACAGACAAGAGCCTGAGATCATCTGCATTATTGTTAAACTGATGGTTATTTATTCATAAGGAAAATGGAGGAAAAAGTTATATGAGGTATTGTCAACTTGTCATTTCTGAATATATATTCTGACTTAGTTGCTGTACCTCACATGATCTTCTCTGGGGAAAGTGAAGGTATACACTTCACTTAGAAGGTATACAGAGTGGTTAAATTAGGTATTGGAAAAGGTCTTAGGTGACCAGAGAATTCTTTGTTTCAGAATGGTCAGTCTTCGCTCTGCTAAGCTTACTAATGTTTGTCTTACTGGAAATATGGGCATTTTTGCTCCTGTTTAAACAAAGTACTTCTCATATGCACATGCAGTTGACTTGCAGTTCTTGCCTAATCATCTTTTGAGTTCATATAAACTGGTTACTACCATTCACCCAACCAAATTACTCCAAACATATTTCTGTAAAATCTTCTCTCACAATCCCCATGCTAATGCCAGCTAAAAACGATGGCATACTACTACTATGGAGTGCAGTGCTCTCTCACAGTGCTCAGGAGGGTCTACTGTAGTAGAGACAGATAGAAATCTATAATTTGATAACTGTTGTGGTTAACTCAGACTACTTGCTCAGTTAGTTTGTAGGATTACCAGTGACTGGGTTGGTATGGAGACTAAGGACCACACTAGTCCAAGCTGAGGCAGCAGAAAACTAAGAAAAAGAGATAACCTGTGTTTTGATGAGGTTTGGAAGGGAGGGAGGGATTCATAGGTTGGCCTTTAGAGACAGGACAAACTGCAGGCAGTAAGCAGCCCTGCAGCTGCCTGTACATACTAGGTACCAGCTGGCCCAGCTTCATAGAGGAAGTCTGTAACTACTGTTGTCTACCTTAGTGGGAGGCCATGTCCCTAGTGGGATTGCTCTAAGGCAGGTGCATCTCAAAGCAGCCCTCAGCCACCACAGCACTTGGCCTTGCCAGACCATGGCTCATTCTGTTGTTTGCAGTGCAGTCCATGGGCTTTACCCAGGTACTAGGCCTAAAAATACAGCATGGGTGTCTTGCAGTTCTGTTAATACCTATGAGGACTAGTTACCCTAGACATCTAAGGCCCAAGTACAGATCTCCAGGCTGTCAAAGGAATTATTAAGTTACTTGGAGTAGCTGAAGGAATCAATGTAAAGGTCAGAAAGCCATGAGGAAAAGTTCTTGGTCAGTGAAAACCAGAGGTGATGAGTGAAGGTTGTGGTTTGGTGCTTAACAGAGATGGTGATAGCTGGTTCTTGTGGCTGGAAAAATCAATGGCAGCTGAAATAGGTGGAGGAATAGTTAAAATTTGGATGAAGGTCCCAGTTGAAAGTGATGGAGGTGACTGGATATACCAGAGGCACTGAACTGGATGGGAATTGAAATTATCTGGTAATCTTTGTTGTGACAGTGACAGGCTGATTGTGTGTCAACACAATTTGTGAAAGTAGAATTTGTTGTGTTGCAGGTTTGTGTGGGTGTTGTAAGAGTTGATTAATTCATTCACATTAGTGTACATTTCCTGTGTCTCTTGTAGATTGAGACTTTGCCAACAGATTCAGTCTTCATTTTTTATGGGGTTTTCTCTTGTATGACATCCAGAAGAGTTACTGAATTTTGCACTCTTAAGTTGCTTTGTGTTTAAAGTTAGAGGCAGCAGAGGCAGTTAATTTTCTTGTTCTTTTGCTAGGCGTAATTCAAATTCACAGTCTCCCTCTTCCTCTCTCACAGTCCAGAATAAGATTCATTTCCGATGAATACTATCGCTCAGAAACAAAAGTGATAGATTTTGGCTACTACTTATCATTAGTGCAGCAGCATACATCCCAGAAGTCCTCACAAACAGCTTGGACGCAGCACTTTGTGTGTGTCTGAGAGAAAAGAGAGTCATCTTTTTGATAGCTGCATCTCTATCCCTCCCCTGGAAAAAGTGTGGGGGATATCGACTTGGCATGAGACCTGTAAGGCCACAGAGGAAGCTCTCTGCCAGTTTTCCTGATGATGCCAATGTAATGCAAAGATCTGACAGCCATGAGAGAGACTTGCAAACAGTAAGGTCACAGAAAAAGACAGTATCTTCCTTGGTGACCTGATTAGATGTGGATTTATGACATTTCATAGCCTGATAACTTCAGGAAGCCAATACTGGTGCTTTGGCTTCAGGTCAATGGAGAGGAGTGAAGAGGAGTCTCTTGTTTGATGACACATTGATTCATGGCCAGTAAACTTCATGGCAGGAGCCTCTCTGTGAAGAGCTGCAGCCATATCAGTACTCCAATTAGCTGTGTTTATAATTGATGGTATTGCTGGAAATCACTGTGATTCATGAGCAATAATATTCATGACAAGAGCAACTCTTTCATTTCAGGGAAAAAGACCAGGAACTTCTCTAAATTGCACATGATTGTGATTAATGGCTTGAGAAGATAGATGGTGAGTGGGTGCCTGAGACCAGTGCTGTGCTGAGAAATCTATTTAAGCCACTTTCAGAGGAACAGGAAAGAGAGGAGGTAACAGCTGTCCAAGCATCTTTGCTTGTCAAATACAGTAGGGCAGACTCCAGTGGGGCATTAAGGTCTGTGCATATATTGCAAATTTGCAGCAATTAGTGTTACTGGTCAAAATTTTCTTATATCAACTCTCCAACCTTCTGGCTGCTGTACATCCAGTATTTTGTCATACATCCAAACTTTTCTTTGTGATCAGAGAATCTCAGATGAAAATGACAAAGTGAGAGGAGGGAGAGAAGAAATTATTAGTGGTAGGAAGGTGACAGAAAACATAGGATAAGGAGTAAGGCTGAGTAAGTTTCTACACCTTATTTCCTAGCAGAACTGGAAAGAGCAGAAGGTCTCCAGCTAAATGGATGGGGTGACAATCAGCGCTGTGAAGTGAAGAGCAGGACATGCTCAGGGCTTCAGCAAAGCTCTACCCAAAGCAAAGAGCCACAGTCTACAGAGTTAGAAAACAGATCTGAGCACACTGGGATGGATTTATTTGGAAAAGGGAAAAATTGCATAAGGAAAATAACCAGAAAAGAGCATTGTCTCATGAGCCCAAGAATCTGTGGGCAATTTCTGATCCTGTTCAAAAGATATAATCTTCAGCTGGTTCTAAGCATTGTAGTAAAGATCCTTTTACCCACCTTCCTTGTCATGTCCTCATAGCAAACTTAGATTTAGTGAATAAACCCATCTACTGAAGATCCATCTTCAGTAACAAATACTAATATGCAACTTTTCATCCTCACAACAATCCTGTTTATGAAAGGTTTCAGAGTATAAGTTTCAGTTTTTTACCAAAAATCTAAAACTGGAACACTGTGTTTATTAAAGTATTCTGCCATGTTGAAATACCAACTTAGTTAATAATATCTGTCATCAGTACCTAGTGCCCAGGAGCCCAGGTCATGGACTAAAACTCCATTAGGCTGTGTGTCATTGAGTCAGTGAGAATAAAAAAATTCCTAATGCATTGAATGAGTAGGATATACGAGCAGTAAATGCAAGTGAGGATCTTGTAATACTTAATTACTTCTTCTGCACATGGAAAGAAATAGATTTCAAAGTTGTGTTTAATGTAAAGCTGCTTTCCTACATTCTTCTCTTACTTTTCCTCAAAGATGGAGAAAGTACTTCTATGGTTTAAAATCTGTTCCTCCTCAGCAGCTGTGTTTTCCTTTGGAGACCCAGCTACAAAAATATAGCCTCTGTGTCCTGTTGAGAGATGTCTTTTGGAGATTCTCCACGTGCCTGATTGAACCTCAAGCTGTGAATATGGGTCTAGTTGAATCTGTAGTCTGGAGCAAGGGCCTGTTCTTATTTGAAAGCCATCTGTGTTCCACTGCCTTTTAACATGAATACTGCCAGTAAAATCATTTGATGCAATTTTCTTTTCAAAAGATATTCCTCTCTGAAGTGCTGAGGCTGACCCCTATTCCTCATGAGCTTCTGAAGAGCCGGTTAGGTTTTAGATGGGGCTTCTGAGCTGTGATAGAGTTTTGCTTGCTGATGGAGGTGTCAGAAGATAAGATGATTTGAGAGAAATAAGGAAATCACACTCACAAAATGCCAGCAGCTTTAACAAGTTGAAGGTGCTCCACCTGCCGAGCTCAAGAGTCTTCCATCCTGAAATGGGATTCCTCTTAAGAGAAACAGAAACTATCATATGTTACTTCTAATGACTAAAATTACATTTCTTGTTGGGTGCCATCTTCCTCTCCTGTCTCTTCTAAGGGAGAACAGTAATATAGGAAAAGGAAAGACAGTTATATTAGAAATAACATTGTGTACACAGATGTCACTCAAGGTGTATGTAATAAGGTTTTGTAGAGTTTTCTTTACTCATATTTTAGGTTGGGCAGTGACAAGACAGTTCCAAACCATGTAATGCAGCATGGTGTTTAAATTAGTAAGCCCATAAATAGCATGTCTATTTACAATCATATCCTCCATCTCATATTTAGACTTTCTTCTTTCTAAAGTTAATTCTATGGTACTGAAATGGAGTCTTTGGAAAAAGTCTCTCCTGGTATATCTGAAGGCATATAAATGTTGGAAATCTTTTGAGAATATGTGCTCTACTGGGTTTTCAGAGAGACAAGAAAATTGTTCCTGCAGCTAGGTAAAAGTTCTATGTCTTGTTTGATGAGAACTTAAGACAAACACAAATACTATTTATCAAATTCAGAATGGTTTTCATCAGGACAAACAGTATATGCCCTAGTGTGGTGACCTTAATTGCTGGAAGTAGAAGTAAAAGATGGATTTCAAAAAGAAAAAGAATTTGGAGAGTCCTGCAATCCTGGCTACTGTGGCTGCTGGCAAAACTAATCACTGATGTTTGCAATAGGTAGCCCTGCCCTCCTCATCTCATCACAGCTTTGACTTTCCTCCTTCAGCTGATTGTTACTCATTCTCCAAAATGAAAGACTCCTACAGTGATCTATTGATGCTGAAATGGTTGTTCCTTTCCCCCAACTAATTTTCATTGTCACTCCTCTTTTTCTCTCCTTCTTTTCCTCCCTCAATTTCTCCCTCAGTCACTGTTGTTAAATTCATATAGTCCCCAAGGTCTGATTAGTCCCCTCATTCTCTAGGTCAGTGTAAGAATCATAAAACCCAAGGCATGCACTGATGTTTATCAAATGTGGATTTATTTCATCAGATCTTCTGAAGAGAGAAAAATCTCTTTTCATAGATCAAAAAAGGCTTAGCATATTTAGGCTTATTATTCCCTCTTGTACCCAGCAAAACTAAGTGTACCTCAGATTATGTAGTTAATAAAGCACATTATTGCATAGGTGAAGAAAAATGTTAACAGAGGAAATTTCCATGCATGCAGTAAGTAATTTCTTTAGTTTCTCTAATTTCTGGTATCTACTTATTTCAGTCAGCTTGAATTAATTGTTTGATCATGTATATTTTTTGACTAAAGCTTATGGGCATTAGTGACTGTGAATCAAGAATCTTTTGCCCCACAGATATGTTCGTGTGTCTCTCTCCAATGCTATTATGAACATATTAAGACAAGAGCCTGCTCAAAGTTTTGCATTATCTCCCTTACGTACAAAAAGACTGATAGTTCTCTAAGGTTCTAGAGTTAAGTATTTTTACTTCCTTCTTCATACTCTGTTATAGAGAGACTTGTTTGCTTCTAAAAGACTTCCCTACATAGCAGCTGGAGACAGGCAAACTGTTTTGGACAAACTCAGAATCTGTCCAAACCAAAAGATGAACCCCTGCATTTTGAGTTTTGAGTAATTTCAGAGTAAAAGTTACATTTCATATGCTTCCTTAAAGGCAGTAGATTGATAATGATTAAAATCAGCTTTTCTGTTTGTCTCCAATTACAAGTATAGCACAGTGAGTTATTTCAGATCTATAATAGATATTACACTCACAAGGATGATGGTGCAGAATTTTCCAAACACAGTAATAAACAGTGCCTCCCCTAAGGTGTTTACAATCAAAATAAAGACGATGTCCTAAAGATTATCAAGACTGGCAAGACAGGTGCCAGTTAATCCCTAATTAAATTGATTGCTTCTTATCTTGTGAACAGGAGCTGGACTAAAACCAGCTCATTATATATAGGCCACTATGCACTGTTAATTAGATGGCAACATTTTTCTGTCATTGTGTATTTGACCAGATCAAGTCAATGATGACCTAGTGAAGAAAAGTGCTTTATGCTATTACCCAGTACTTCATTTGCTTAACTTGCAGAAGAACATCATCAATCCAATTTATTTAAGAAATGTTATCATAATTTAAAAATATCTCTGATAATTACATAAAAATGGCAATCGTAGGTTGGGGAGAAAAGAGAGGTACCTTAAGGTCAATATGATGGTTTATAGCAAATCTATACAAATTCCTGCTATGCAAGTCATTTATTCTCCCCCATAAGTTTCCTTTTCCTCAGAACAACAGCTCTCTGCTTCTGTCTTCTGATTCCTGTGGGCATTCTTAGTTATAAGAAAAGCTACCTGTAGTTGCTATGGGGTCTGAAAATAACAAAATTTAGACTCTGGGAAAATTACAGTGAATTCAGAGTCTAGGAATGCAATTAAAAAAAAAAATGGACCACCATGAAAATTACTTTCCTTACGTTGATTTGCTTAGAGGCAATCTCTTCGTGTTAACATTTCACTTTCTTTGTCATTCTTTCCAGAGCCACAAATATTAATGAGATGCTATTCAATTCAACCTGAAATTTTACCTCCTGAACTAACCTCAGGTATTGTTCCAAATTTCAGACTTAACACAGTTTTGTTCCAATTTTCCCAGCTCTGAGTAACCAACTAAAAGATTTCATTTTCTTCCTTCTTGTCAGGGGTGATTGATGGCAAGGATAGACGTCTCACATGAATAAGTAGGGTAAACTACAGAACATGTACCCAAAACTGGAAAGCAGCCACAGAACTGAGTAGCTTGTGGATTCTCTGAGCAGAGTTTAAGCAGCCTGAGAAGGAAGAATGCCACACACTACTGGTGAGAAAAAAAAATGGCAGGTTATTGTCTGTTTGAGAGGTCAGACAAGATCAGAACTGCCCTTTGGCCATACAGTTGACTGTGAAATGTCAGCTAAACAAAAATCACTGTTTAAACTGGATGTCATGGACCGCTGCTTCTCTGCAAGAGACATGAAGCAGATGTATTATGGCATATTTGAAAACAGTACAGAGCCTTGGAGAGTTAGAATCTAACAATGCTGAATAAAAGCATTGTCTATTTCTATATCTGTGTAAACTAAATGCTATAGACAGTTTTAGAAAATTAGTAGTGATTGTATTGGCTTCCATAAATGCTTTTTTAAAAAACCTACATATTGTTAATACATGTTCATTCACTACTATAGAGACACAGGGGTTTAAGTTGTACTTTCATTACACTTCTTGTAACCTCATCTATTTCATGGAGGTTTTAATCATCCTATAGCAGAGAGACATACCTGTTTTTTCCACACCTACCTTAACCCTTTTTCTGAACATACTGCCAATGATGGTGCTTGAATAAGTAGCATCAACAATAATCTTAGAAGTTTTATGGAAGTCTTGGATTCCATTTTTCTCTTTTTACAGTTCCTTCTAAAGAAGAAAAAGAACCAGAAAACCAAAACAAAACAAAACAACCAAACAAGCATTAAAAATTTACTTTCCAACAGGGAATTTTACTTCCGAAACCAGAGACGCAGAAGGAGGCAAGGTTGTAAACAATAGGTTATGAAGACTTAGGGAAAATAATGTGCAGTGTTGCTCAGTGTCATTGAACAAGAGAAAGGAAGTTATTCTTTCACAGAATCACAGAATCACAGAATC
>NW_010296521.1:0-1211 GCF_000700745.2 Antrostomus carolinensis | reverse complement strand
CCCCCCTTTAAAAAAAATGGGGGGGGGCGACGGGAGGAGAAAAAAATCTAAAATTTTGGGTGAAAAAATCAAAATTTTGGGGAAAAAATTAAAATTTTTGAGGCAAAAAATGAATTTTGGGCAAAAAAATTCCTATTTTGGGCAAAAAAATCCCAATTTTGGGCAATAAAAAAGGTTTTGGTAAAAAAAACCCCCAATTTTGGACAAAAAAACACCCCAATTTTGGGCTGAAACACTCAAATTTTGGGAAAAAAACCCCAATTTTGGGAAAAAACCCCAATTTGAGTGAAAAAAACTCCAATTTTGGGCTAAAAAACACCAATTTTGAGAAAAAAACCCCAATTTTGGGCTAAAACACCCCAATTTTGGGAAAAACCCCCCGAATTTGGGTGAAAAAACCCCCAATTTTGGGAAAAAACCCCCCAATTTGGAGGAAAAAAACCCCAATTTTGGGCTAAAACACCCCGATTTTGGGGAAAAAAAACCCAATTTTGGGCTAAAACACCCCAATTTGGGGCAAAACCCCCATTTTTTGTTAAAATTTTCAGCTGAAAACCCCCAATTTTGGGCTAAAAAAATTCAATTTAAGGCAAAAAAAGCTCCTAATTTGGCGGCTCCCGATTCCATTTTCCCCTTGAAAAAAAAATTTGGGGCTAAAAATGCTGAATTTGGGGCAAATATCCTAAATTTTGGGTTCAAAACCCCAATTTTGGGTTAAAAACCAGCAATTTAGGGGCTCCGGGTTCCAGCACTTCCCTGAAACACCATTTTGAGGCTGAAAACACTGAATTTAAGGTGAAAAATCCCCTTTTTCTGCCAAAAAAAGTGAATTTTTGGCTGAAAATAGTCAATTTTAGGGCAAAAATGATGATTTTTAGGTTGAAAACCCCAGTTTTGGGCTAAAAATCCCCAATTTTGGGGCTCCGGATTAGTTTTTCTCTAAAAACACCCATTTTAAAGCCAAAAAAACCCAAGTTCAGGGTGGAAAATCCTCATTTTTCTGCCTAAAAAAGTGAATTTTGGCCTGAAAATCATCAATTTTGGGGCAAAAACCTGAATTTTTGGGCAAAAAACTGAATTTTAGGGCAAAAAACCTGAATTTTGGGGCAAAAAAATGGAATTTTGGGTTGAAACCTTCAATTTTAGGCTTAAAAACCTGAATTTTGAGGCTGCAAAATGGTTGTTTGAGGGAAGGGGGGGTTGAAAGGGGG
>NW_010296520.1:2265-9343 GCF_000700745.2 Antrostomus carolinensis | reverse complement strand
GAGGGGCGGAGAGAGAGAGCCTCGGCCGGCGGAGCAGTGCGGGGGGCACCGCCGCGGTCCCGGGAGGAGCAGGGCCGGAGAGGGTGAGTGAGGGAACCGGGAACAGGCTCCTTTGTGTTTGGCTGGTTGTTTTTTTAATCCAAACTCGAGAGGGGTCGGAGCACTCCGGTGCGCTGAGCTGGGGCAGCCCCTTCCCCCTGTCAGTCTGCAGGTGAACCGCAGCCACGGGCTCCCGTGCCCGGGCCCATCCTGCCGGGTCCGTCCTGTTTCCTTAAGCTGTGGAGAACGAAAACATTTATCTTTTACTAAACGTGAGTCAAATTTTATTGTAAGGAAACGGGGAGCTCGAGTCACTTGGGCTTTGAAGAGGTCAGAGGAAGAAGTCGAAGTTTAGCTCTTGCATTTAAAAACATATCGTGCCTGATGTCTGTTTCCGCCTTTCATCGTGAGAAATTATAAATTTGGAAAGGGGTGTTTGGAGAAAAGACATTGAGACAGCCACATCAAACACTCCATACGTGTTTTCATAAATGAATTGTAGCCATCCTGTAATATTTAAATATTTCAGAGTTAAAATGCATAACAAGAACTGGAGAACTCATTTATTTTAGCAGATATTGGAGCAAACTGATTTGCCACGTTGAAACCGTTATATTCAACAATTTGCTTGCCAGGCTAGGAGAAAGGATGGATGGTCTTTAGAGGACAAGGTATGCTTTGAAAATAACACGTACATTTAAATGGAGGGATAGTTGCTGTGCAATCTTTGTAACCTGGACAGTTTTGCAAGAGTCAAACATGTTTGTCCAAAGCAGGCAATATATTTGTGAACGTATCGTGGAAGTCTATGTTAGACATTGCTGGCATCAGAAAGAACGTGCCATAAACTGATAAATAAACTGGTTAGTTTGAGATCAAAAAGTTACAGAGATGAGAAACTCATGGCCAACCAGCACACACTCTTATCTAACCAAAGAGATCCAACACATCAGGAAATGTGCCACGCAGGAGCTGCAGCCCTGTGAGAACTCAAGGCACCTTTTGCAGGAACGGCACACTTTGCACTTCATCAGTTAGTTACTCTGCACCGAGGAGTAGGGGGTCTTGAACCTCCCATTTCAGCTTCTCTTAATAAATCTTGTTTTTCATAAGAATATTTTCATTTTAAGGTTTGCTTAGACATTTCAGGCAGGTTCACTACAGAAAGTATACTCGTTTGCCTTAAGAATGTCTAAGAAAAATGTGCCCAAGAAACACCTCGAGTCAAGCTTCAAGAATGTAAGATAGTATTTCTGTATAGTTTTCTGAGGCTTTTTAAACTTTGTGCAAACAGGTAATAAACCAAGCCTTTAAAACAATTAAGTAAGCTTTAACCTCATTTTACCAAGCGGGATCAAATGTGTAGTAAAAGGTCAAATGAAGAATGAGAAGCTGAGCATAAAATCTTAATTATCTTCTTCTGAGCTCACTTCCTTAACTCAAGCTTCCCATGGTATATGCTAATTTTCTCTCTCTCTCTCTCTCTCAGAAGTACTCAGATTCCAAATATTTTCAGTATGGAATAAACTACATTCAGTTTTTCTTCCTGTTTAACATTGTTTTACATGCTGGTATATACTTAAAAAGTATCCGTCTTGCCATGTGTTATGACACAAATATTTTATATTTGCTCTAGGACTTTCACTTGTTTGAGAAGTGCTTTTTGCCACAGGTAATGTTTCCAAAATTTCCTTTGTAACCATTGTTACCAGTCTAAAATAAACCACACTGGCACTTTGGGTATGGACCTTGGCTATTCTACAGGACTCCAGAGCACTTTGCTCCCATCCGTGAACAGTAAATAATAATTAACAGTAGCAGCTGCACTTTTTGAAGGTACTTACACACTCACTTTACTCTTTTAGCTTCAGATATCTTCTGACTTTAGACATACCTATACCTTCACTTTCTCTAAAATCCTGAAAAACTTCTTAGACCAGCTAAATTTGGGGTTTTGATACCTCTAACATTGCTGTTTGCCTTTGCTGTAAGCAGATGTGAACTTGAGGTCACATCAATATCACCTACAGTAGCTAGCCTTATCA
This sequence comes from Antrostomus carolinensis, assembly GCF_000700745.2. Lineage (NCBI taxonomy): Eukaryota > Metazoa > Chordata > Aves > Caprimulgiformes > Caprimulgidae > Antrostomus > Antrostomus carolinensis. The sequence continues at coordinate 7,259 of NW_010296520.1, read as the reverse complement.
CCTCATTATATTATACTTTATTGAGTAGATTTCTCAAGAAGACAGGAAGGGTATCATATAATGACCTACTGCCACTTATGCAATGCTGCAATTGCTGCAAATATTGCTTGTGAGGGAAGCCCAATATATCATCTTCTGTATGGTGATTAATGAATTCCTCTGTATTTTTTCCTAGCTCTGTGCTCAAGTATTCCAACCCAAAAAAGCATGCCATCTACACAGAGAGGAAAAAAAAAGCTGACAGGAAAACATAAAAAGCAACAGCTCTGCATTTTAAAGAACACAGCATGGTTATCAATATTTCTGTTTCCTGAGGCAGAGAAGAGCTGGGAGGAATGGATGACTGCTGGCCTTTTGCAAGCGTGATAGTTATTCTTCTGTTTGTGAACTGAAGAATGTTCTATTGTGAATGGCACTGATGTGTGCTGGGGAACTGTCCTGGTTTTTAGCTGAGACAGAGCTGGGTTTCTTTTTAGTAGCTAGAATAGTGCTGTGTTTTGGTTTCACTCATTTGCATATTTTACTACTATTATTATCATTACTATTTTAATATCAGTATTGTTTTAATTTTTACTTTATTTAAATTAGTAAATCGTTCTTATCTCAACCTACGAGTCCCCTTACCCTTGCCCCCAATTCTCTCCCCTATCCCCCTGGGGAGGGGAGTGAGCAAACGGCTGTGTCTGGCTGCCAGCCAAGTGAAGCCACCACAGGAACAGGCGTAGAAGACAATACCGTAGGAGGAATAATAGGACATGCAGTGTTGAGGGGGGGAAGGAAGGTGTAATAGATTTTCTTAAAGAAAGCAAGAGAAGTTAAAGAAATACAGAAAGGACAGTAAAATTCAGATGAACAGACTTTCACATACAAGTGCAGTGTTTGCCGTATCTACATATCATTAGCCTATTTTGTGTCCACAATTAGGCCATCTACAAAAGCCTATTTTATATTTAAACAAATAAAAATAATAAGTAAAGTTGCTTTTGTCATCCTGTCTGGTAGCCTAGTACTTGAGTCTGGGCACAGACCAATTCTATAGGTTCAGTTCTGAAAAAATGAACTTATGTTTGAAATGTACAAAAAATGAGTAATGGGTGTAGACTACACTTTTTCTTAATTATGATACAGTTTCTGCTGCTGCTGTTGTTCTTTAATGCTGAATTTTCTCTTGGTGAGGAGAACTAGGTTCACTGCCAGAGAGAGCATGGATATTTGAAAAATCTTGTCTAAAATAGCTTTATATCCCTGTGTTTATGTTAATTATATTTTTTTTAAAGTCAAAGCTCTGGCAGTAATCCACTTTCCCCTTCCTACTCAGCTTAAACTGTATCTATTTGAAATGTTAATGTAAAATATTTTCCTTCTTGTCTTCTCTTGAAGAGAGAAACGTTTGGTTTTTGTTTCTTTTCAGCATTCAGTATGGCTTCTCCAGCTCTACTCATGCGTGTGGTCGCCTCTGCATATTCAGTTGCGGAAAAAGCTGCAACAATTGTCAGAAATGTAATGGCTGCAGGAGATCTGGGGATAGTGGAGAAGGTATTGTTTTTACTTTGTTCCAACTTAATTTCTCTTATTAATGCTGAATTAGATACAGGTCAATGGTATTTCTGAAGATCAACAACTGGAGAAGAAATACAGTCCCTACCTCTCTGATAAAAGAAATATTCCTTACTAAAGGATTAAAAGTGCATTGGAGAAATGTATTTTGACCAGTATTTCTAAAAAATGTTCAGATACTTAAAAGAAATACACCATAATTTTGTTCTGAGTCCCCTCACAAAACACATGTTTTGGATAGCATGTCAGAATTCATAATAATGAATCTTTCCCATTAGTTTCCATACTTATGTCCTAACATCTGTAGTACAGCTTACAGTACTGTACCCTTGATGAATTTTGGATTAGGATAAATCAATGTTTAGTTTCTAAAAACAAAAGAGAACCTTAGACTTGATTATAAATCACAGCTTTAAAAATAAGTTTGGAGCTTCAAATTTAATTCTAAATATAAAATAGAAATGAAATTACAATCATCTGCATTATGTTCTATTTGCTGTAAGTTAGTAAGCTGCACTGATGAGCCAGGATCTTTGTTTTGACTACAGTACTAGAATAGTTGTAATTAACTTTTGAAGTTAATTCTCACTTCATAGGTATGTCACAATATTATGGACTGCATTAAGTATCTATATTATTTTTGGTCTCTACATTGAAGTAATTGCTGGTATATACATTTTTCTGATGGTAAGCACTTTCAGCCAGTTGTGAAGAAAAACCTGACCCTTTATGACTATGTCAGTTCAGACAGTAGATGCAAAAAGAAAGGGTTTTTTTCCCCCCATTTGGTCATTTATATTCACCACTAAGAAAACATTTGCAAGTTTTTCTTATTCCCTTTTTCCTAGGCAATTAAAATCAGGTGTATGGGGGAGAGAATTAAAAAAAACCCAACAAACAAAAACAAACCAAAACCAGAAAGTAATGATCTGTGTTTTCAAAAGTACTTAGATGCATAGCAGAATTCTTGGACACATGTAAGTGGAATATACTCTCCCATATAATCTGCTTTTAGGTTCTTGGAAAACTAATGCAGCTGCTCTACAAGAAAGCCTTAAGATACTTGCATCCAAAGTTACAAAGGAAACACTGTCTGTACTTTGTTTGATTAACCAGTTAATTTTAAATGCATAAACAAGTTTCATTAAGCTTATTTTTTTAAGAGTCCCACAAGGTTAAGGTAATTTTAACTAAAAGTAAATGCTGGCTTTTATTTTTTTAATTCAGTTTCACTTTAACAAAATGCAGGTGTGTTACTGTTATTTCCCAGTAAATTGAAACTCGGGGACCTACTAACAGTCATACTGATTCCTGATATAATAGAACTAGCAAATGAACACATTTTAAACTCTATAACAAGTAAGTAAATAATTGTAAATAAAGTATTAATTTATTCTGTACACAGTGTAGTATTTGCACAAATAAACATTCAGTACAATTGCACCAGTGCATGAGAAGAACACAGCATGTAGATACCGTTCTAATATCATACCAATCTATCTTAGCTCTGGGGTGTACAGGGAAACTCTGCTTCTTTCAGCTTGTAGCCTGTGTCTCTCAAGATCAGTTACTAGGTTGATGATTTATCAAATTAGACTTCTTTCTCATTACAAGGCAGCTACTATGGGCCATTGAACTGGGGTTTTTTTGCTGTTGTTATTTTGAAATGCACAAATTCCTACCCGTCCTTTGACAGACTGGAGCCAATGACTTGCAGACCAAAGCCGACCGACTGGTACAAATGAGCATTTGTGCTTCCCTAGCACGGAAGTTTCCCAAGATGACAATCATAGGAGAAGAAGTAAGCACCTAATTTATTTCATACTAACAATTTAACTTGCTGTAACTTGCAATGGAATTTGCTTTGCCCAATTTTAGGAAATCATTTGGGTTTAAAAAAAAAAAAATAAAAAATTCCATCTCATTTCATCTTTCCATTGCATTAGCTTTGTAAAGAAAGCCACAAAAAAAAAAAAAAAAATTCCATCTCATTTCATCTTTCTATTGCATTAGCTTTGTAAAGAAAGCCAGAAGCAAATCCACAGTTCTAAGGCAAATCAGGGTGAGTCCAACACTTTTTCCCAATAATTCTAAGAATCCTTTTGATAGGAACTGCCCAGTGATGAGGTAAATGAGGAATTAATTGAAGATGGTCACTGTGAAGAAATCCTGAAGAAACCTTGTCCTGCTCAGTACACAGGAATTAAAGAGGAAGAGGTAATGTGGTAAATACTATACATATGTTTTCACATTTTACACTCTATATTACTTATTTATTTTAGCTAAGAATGTATTAAGAAAAAAAGTTTTTTTCAGTGTTGTCAATTTTTCTTTTTGTTTTGAAAACTGAAATGCAGTCATGAGAGTCACACCTCCAGAGCTGGAAATGCTGCATATCCCTGTGTGCAATAATGGGAAAGGGAAATTTGCTTCTTACAGCTTGTGATTCAAATTTATTTGGAAGGAATCTACTCTGGACATAAGAAATTAATGTTCAGTTCAAGCCTTCATATCTCTATTAAGGTATTTGCTGAGAAGTTCCAGTCAGTTTTTTAAGGCTTTTTTTGTGAAAAATACTATTACAAATAGTGCAAGTAGATATGACTTCAGTCATATCATAATGTAAAAAATTTGAAGCTCTTTTGCCAAAAGGAAATAAAAGCACTAAAGTAAAATATATACTTTGCATGGTAATTTATGTGATTTGTATTTGTTAATTTTCCTTATTTTTTTATTTTTAAAGCTTGTAATATGGGTTGATCCCTTGGATGGAACCAAGGAGTACACTGAAGGTTGGCTTCTCTTTTAATTCTTCTGATTCAAAAAAAATTAATGTAATTAATTACTGTGTAATAAAGCAGCATGTACATGTAGGTAGTTTTATGATAGAAGTTACATACAACATTTTTTCATAAGGCTGTTGTTGTTTCTATGGAATTTTTTAATCGTTCCATTCAGTTCTAACCAGTATTGAATATTCTTGATGGGCTACTGAGTGCCCACCAGTTGTTATCATTTTAGGGAGCAAAGGGCTGCCTTTGATTGCTGGGAGGTTGTCTTAAGTTTTTAGTCAAACTTACGATTTCACATATATGTTGAATGAGGGACTAAATCTCCCATTTGCACAGGAATATGCTCAACTATATTTACATCCTTCTCTTCAAATAACCCAAATACCACAGCTGTATTTATAGCCCTTTCAAAATTAAACATCTTCCCCTAAATTGTAATTCTTCAGTTATGGGAAGAAACCTTTTTCAGCAAAGCCTAATTTGTGTCCATAGAAATAGACCCTAAAATGAAGGGGGAAGGAAAAAAAAAAAAAAAGAAAAACTTCCCAAAACAGTATGCTGAAACCTCACTTTAGCCTCTTGCTGCATCTTTTTGTTGATTAATGTAAAATCTTTTACCCATATTTTTTTTCCCCCTTTTCAGGG
>NW_010296520.1:1077-2249 GCF_000700745.2 Antrostomus carolinensis | reverse complement strand
GGGAAAGAGATGTACAACTGTCAACAAATTGCTAGTTTTGCATTCTATTAAAGAATTCACACCACAGTTATAGAAGAATGTCATCATATACTGCTATTTAGTTGTATCTTTAAACTTCTTTCTCATTATGTGTTAATTATAACATAATTCTATTAAGAGGATTCTATCTGGGGCTTTTTTTTTTTTTTTTTGCAGACCTCAAAGCTAAATGGCTAAAAAAAATTGTATGAACCAACCTATTGCACCTGAAGATCCTGATTAGTGTTTGCCCTTTAAAGATACCACTCTGCCTATCAATTTGTGGACTTTTATGGAAGGTTTATTTTATATGTACTTTCTCTTTTTCAAGCATAACTACATTCATATTATTTCTGTACAGGTCTCCTTGACCATGTGACGGTTCTTATTGGAATTGCTTATGGAGGCAAAGCAATAGCAGGAGTTATTAACCAGCCATATTACAACTATGAGGTATTAAATGCATTGATTTGTTTAAAAGTGTTAGGTGATTTCTAACTCACTTCTAAGCCATTTCTAGTGGAGTTAATGTTGTAATATAAGGTGGTGTTGTTTATATTAAATATATAAAATTCCGAATGTTGTTTTCCAGGAACTGAAACTCGGGGACCTACTAACAGTCATACTGATTCCTGATGCTTGTGTAATACACTAATACAGTGTATATTACATGTGTACTGTACATATTGTAAAATAAGTACAGATCAGTATTTTTCCAGTCTTCACTAGGAATTCTTTAGTAAATCCATGCAACAGGTGATTTTGTGAATAAACCTAATTAAAACAAGTGTACCTGTCACTGACAGCTGGGTTAGGGTATCAGGCCAGGTCTCAGGTGTAAGTTCAGGATGGGCAACCTACAGGCATTTATACATCTTTGCAGATTATTTCAGTATTTTCTGTGAGAGGTAAAAAAACTCAGGATGCAGTCTGATTAATTAAATTTACTAGAATTTAAAGAAAAAGCTCTTGAGCTGATGCAATGCATATCATCAGCTGATTCTATATGTTCTATGCAATATCTATGATGAAACATATAAAATGACTGAAGATATATTCAGTTACAGATTGTGCCTGAAGTACAGAAATATACAAATACTAATTTGTGAGTCATTAGAGTCAGGACATTATGCATCACCACAATGTCACAGATA
>NW_010296520.1:0-1052 GCF_000700745.2 Antrostomus carolinensis | reverse complement strand
AAAGAGAGCCAATTTCTCACTCGGGGCTCTAGAGTAGTTCTTTTTAAGTGCCATTGTTTAAATGGTTATCCCAGTATTAATATTATACTCCCTAATAAGCAAAGATTTCTCTAGGTACTGCTCTCCATTTGTGCTTTAAATGCTGATCACTGTGATTGACCATCATCTGGACCTGTGTACCTTTCTTTGTAGGCAGGAGCTGATGCTGTGTTGGGCAGGACAATCTGGGGAGTCCTGGGCATAGGTGCCTTCGGATTTCAGCTCACAGAAGCACCTGCTGGGAAACACATCATTGTTACCACCCGTTCTCACAGCAGCACCCTGGTAAATGACTGCATCAGTGCCTTGAACCCAGACAGTGTCATCAGAGTTGGAGGGGCAGGAAACAAGGTATGAAAGCTGAAAATCTTTCACTTTCATTGGGACAAAGAAACCTTATTACCTTTGGAGGGGGAAAAAAAAAGAATAAATAATTTGCTTACTTGCATGAATGTACAGAAGACTTCCTCCTTCCCCAGTACAGCTTTTCTTCCTAGCATTCAGACTGCTAGGAGGTAGAGAGTCAGAACTTGGTACAGGTATATTTGTAGCAAGGCCATGCTGGTCATGGTTGAGGTCCATCTTCCCCAATACTCTGTTTCTAGAAAGAAAATAAAAAGTTCTAAGACCTAAAGGACTAAATGGGAACACAATTCAATCATAATTATTGGACATTTCCTCCTGTTCATGTTAATACAGTGTTTGTTCCAACTGTCTAGCTGCATATACCAAAGGATAAAAATAGGAGAAGCACACAGTGATATTTCCTTTGCACACCTTTTCTGCCTACAGGGAATACTCATTTGCTGTAGTTTTGAAAGCTTAGCTTTGTCATGGTTGTCAAAAACAGCCCCTCCAATCTCTTTTCTCCAACATGTGCAAAGTCCAAAATGGCACCAAGACAATATGGAGATAGTTTTCACTTTATTTTCTTACTACTTGCACAAGGTGGGAATTCTTGTTTCTGAAACTATTCTTGTTTCTTTGCTGCCATCCAGCGAGACCTGGACAGG
>NW_010296519.1:0-20780 GCF_000700745.2 Antrostomus carolinensis | reverse complement strand
GGATGCTGTGAGAGACCATGTCAAATGCTTTACTGAATGTAATCTGCTATTTGCAAATAGTCAACCACTTCTATTATGTACAACTTTCTGTGGAAAGCACAAAGCTATGGCATTTGCTATATTGTGATATTTATGGTAGCACAGTACAGATATAAAAATTATCTTCATTAGTATTTTCATTAGCCAGCCACCAAAGATTTCACTTTGATGTAATTATGCTGTATTCTGGTTTTGTATTTGCTTTAGTATAAATTTCTATCAAGTCAGTGACTCATCAGTAGCAGATTAGTGAGACAGTATTTGTATATTGTATCCATACAGTAAGGGCAGGACAAAAGAGACAGAAATGCACTAAAAAGGTAGAATTCAGACCTGGATTAACATCAAGCTTCAGACCAGAACTAAGTTCAGCTTTGTGCTGGAAGCTAAGCTCTGAGTAGAGTGTAATATCTTACCAAAGGGTACCAAAAATTTCACAGGCTGTCTTAGTACAGTTTCAGCTCACAACGACCTCATAGACTCCTAATATTTTAACTGTCTTGATCTATCACACCTCTAATTCATATAAACCAGCATCACACTGTAAAATTAATGAATTACATCAATGTACACTAGTCTGGAAAACTGTATCCCTTTCAGTTTTGGATTCAATCAGAAACAAATATGAAAGCAGGTTGGATCTGAACTGATTAAACAAAACTGAAATGCCATTCTGCCCCATTTTCCTGCCTTGGAAATGCCCTCTTTCAAATTCTGCTTGAACATCTTGCCCTTAACAAAGTCCCTAAAATGCAGAAACAGATGTTACCAGAATATCCTCTTATGCACCCTAGTACAGCCCTCAGAAGCTGCCATCACTTTTCCACTCTCAACTGAAAACACTAGATTTTTCCTTTGCCTTTCTTTCCCTCTGGAATATTTTAATTCTGTAGCTATGTTATTTAACTTGGTAAAGTGTCTGTTTGGGGCAGTACGTGGAATGAAAGACATTATAGAACTTAACATTCTATACTATTGCCTCATACTTCTCTGAATAGATAATATCATTGACACAAATGGCTGAACAAAAAAAGGTCATGAGAACTGAAGATGTGTGGGCACTGAAATATTTCAAGAATTGAATAATGCTTTCCTTTCTCTGTTTAGTCTGACAGATGACAATGTGTCTTGAATATTTCAGGATTGAAGGATGGAGAGGATGAAAAAATCCACTTGAGAAATGCCTTTCTTATTCCAAATACTTCACTTTGTATTTCAAGAGTGTGCCCAAGTTAGGCATAATGTTTCTTTCACTTATGGCAATGTATAATCCACAGAAATGATACTACTCACAATTCAGTGCCATCCTCCCTTCCCTGCAAATAATGACTGCAAGTTTAAACTGGTCTTTAGGAGCAGTGATCTTCAGGAAATGTTATTTTATTGTAACTTCTAATTGTGAATTTCAATTATATTTGTAATTGGAGAAGCCTGTGGTTTTTCTTAGGATGGGGAAATCTCTAGTGTTTCTAGTAGCCAAAAATCTTCAGACTTCTAGGAAATGTCCAGACTTCTTTAACTGTGCAAACTAGGGCCAGAATACAAAATTCTTCCTTGAGTGAAGCCAGCAAGACTCTGCTCACAGCAGAGAACTGTTTACCAGAGTAAGTTGCTCAGAGCAGAGCAGGTCTCTTAATTTTACAGAAATCCAGGAAATAAGAAAATTTTATTTATATTTATTTATATCATCTCTTGTTCTCTCCAATGCAGACCAGGGTCTTCTTAGGGTGAGCAGTGGGATGTGCATGGTCCCCTCTGTACACGTGGCCCGGGAACTCAATGGCTGCCTGCAGTGGCACGTGCACCAGCTGTCCTGTGCAGACAGCCTGCAAGGTGAGCCAAGGGCAGAAGGTGTGGGCCTTGTTCTCACTCACTGAAGATACACAGAGCAGCAGCTGAAATGAAACATAAAACTGGCTGCTCAAAGTGCAGCGGCAATGGCTGGAGAACAATCATTGGTAGATGTACTAGGTGAAGTTCTCATCCTCTCTACCCAAACAGCTACCTGGTTTATGGGGCTTTTTTTAGCATTACCATTCTATCTAAAGAAAACGCACTACACTATAACAATTACATATGCAATGGTGTGTGCAAACTCACAGAGATCCACCTAGAATGAAAGACTTTGGATTAGTGAAAATCTCATCTTTTAAAAATATATCATTTGCCTGAGCCACACTGAAACCAATGCCTTCTTGGGTTTCTCACAAGCTCAAGAGTCCAAACAAATGTGTTTGGAAAACACATTTTCTGTGCTGCCTCTGAAATTCTTTTCCTTGAGCTTGCAACTGCTGGAAGAAATTGATATTCCAAGCAGTGCCATCAGCTAGCATAGGCTGATCCAGATGGGTGGCTTGCTTTGAAGTCTAATAGTCCAGAAATCTCTTTCAGGAAAGGCAATCTAGAAGTCATAGGAATCCTACTAGAGACTGTAGTCCCAAGGTCCTCTGGCTATCTGAAATCAAGGACTTTCAGATATGTTATGGTCAATTGTAATGAAAATTCTTTTAGTCTCAGCAAATTTTAAGATTAAGGAAAGGGAAATGTCTGAAGAATTATGTGAATTTCAATTTCAGACCAAATACGTTTTGTCCTTGATAGGTGATTTACTATATTTTTGGCAGATCTGCAACATCAAAAATGTTACAGAGGCCATAAATACTACAAGTTATTTTAAGAATTCACCTTCAGTTTGGCTAAGACTTTAATCTCGTAACACTCTACAATATATTGCAAGAATGTATCTATTTCAAGATATCATTTTTATAAAAGTGGCAGCACTTTGTTTACAAGAGTTACACAGAAAGGCAGATCATTTTGCTTGAGATATGTCTTGTAAAAACAGCTGCTTTTCCTTTGGAGTGCAGCATGCAACAGGGACTGGGCGAGTCAAGTTATAGAAATTTTCCTTTCTAATGAAATTGAAGCTTGACATGGAAAATTATCACATGAACAAATGAGAGCTTAAAGCTTAATAGAAAGATTTCAAAGAACTCGGGGAAATTGCTTATCCTGTTCCCGAAAACAAGTGACTAAAATCAAAATAATAGAAATCTATTTTCTTATGACCCAATTTGTAATGATTTTAAATTGCTTAAAAATGCAGGTGTTTGGCTGCCGGCCACGCTAAAACCACCACAAAAACCTATTTTTAAACAAAGACATCTCTAAAAACTTTAGACAATTAAAATGTTTTAGCCATTCTTGTAGTCACTTGCTACATATGATCAATTCTAAGTAGACTATACTTTGTTTTGAGATGACCATGCACATTGCTGACACCTTAAAAGCACTAATTGCAATAATTATCTCTGAAATTTCAGCAGCATTGACAGAATTTCTAAGAAATACAGCGGTTTTATTTAAGGGACAATTTGTCCCCAAAAAGGAAATTTTTTTCATTAAGGCAAGGACTTATAACATAGCAGATCTAACACCTTTTTATCCATCCCCACCCCTGCCTCCACAGCAGGAAGTCATGAAGGGACTCTGCCAGGGGACAGAAGAGTCCATGCCTACAGTTTGTGCTTGAGTGGTGGCACAGACCTGCACTGCCGATCCAAAAAGCCTTTTCCAAAACTTCCAGAGCTGTAAGTCTTGGCTCCACGGTAGGAGCCCAAGACCCCTTCCAGCAGAGTGGTGAAGTCCAGTTGGGATGCAGACCTGGAATGCACAGCCCTACCCTGGAAAGGCTCCTGCAGCTATCTAACCCCAAGCTGCAGACGCTGCCTGGCACCATTACAACTGGCTGGGTTCAAAATCCAAGTCAGGTTCAAATTCTCTGAAAGTTTGCTAAATCTGAGACATTTTGGACAAGACATTCAAGACTCAACAAAAAGGCATTTTTAAATTAAATTTGTTCACTCTGCAATTCACAACAAATACTAACTGTGAGTTAGCTCATTATGTAAACAGCAGTGTGTTGAATTTTGGCTGTTTTCAGTACCTCTAGTCTGTTTCTCTTTCGCATCACTACTGTGATACTAATTAAGCTTCTTTCTGTTGATACTTTTGTGAGTGTTATCACATTATCTGATTTTGGTTTTGGTCACTAATAGATACTATTCCCCACAAAAGCCTCTGACACAGGAAAATAATTATCCCCATTTTGAAGCCAAAGGATAAAACATTAGCCATAACTTATACAGTTGATACAGGATATCTGTGGATGCACCAGAACATTGCCCTGATTTCTACAGTCCCCATTGCTATCAGCTATGATGCTCTTAGAACCTCTTGTTTCCACCTTTTTCTCTTTACTGCAGCAGTACAGTCTTAGCGCCACATTTTTTTCTTTCAGCTGCATGTATTTATTTATGAGTCACTATCCCAAAAGAAGAACAAAGTGATTATAGTTCCATGTAAATTTGCAGAATGTTTATCTGGTTATAGACACACAAATGAAAATAATATATCAGCATATAAATAGAAAATAAAAGCTTTATTGTGGCTTCTTTGAAAGTCTGGAATGTATCTCAGAAGACAAAAAGGAAACCAAAAAAGTCTTTATTCCAGCTGATAAATGTTTGTTCTCTCAAGTTTTTAATCCATGGCAGAGAAGGATAATGAAACAAGCTCACCATCAGTGGCTAAATCTATTAGCTCCATTTTTATTTTAGGCATAACAGTATTAAAAAAAAAAAAAAAAAAGTTTAAAATTAGGTATAGAGGTATTTAAATTATCTACATATAAATGAAAATAGCTAAGATTTGAGTGTTAAATGCTGAATTATTGAGAGAATTAACATGATCCTTAATACTATTATTATTTTGCTAGAAATATAACAGTTTCCTAATTTCCGTTAGCTGAACGTGGATTTTGAAATAGGATCACTTCCTACAGAGCTGCTTTTGAGGGTCAGAAAAATACAAACTACGTTCTCGGATCATCTTCTCTTTACTTGCATTACACAATATTTCCCTGGCAGATGAAGAGTCCCCTCAAAGGACCCATTTTCTCTGATTGTGGTTTCAATTATACCATCCACCAGATAAGCAGTATCTCCAAAACATGGAAAATCTTATTTTCATTCTTAGTCTGACAGTAGAGGCAAAGAGGACTTCCAGAATAGAAAAAAAAAAAAAAAAAAAGACAAAATGCTGAACCAGTACTAGAGTATCTCCTAGTAAGATGCAGAGATGGGGGGCATAACATGACTTTGTAAGTACTTGCACTTTACTAGTTTTAATACAAGTTTAATTCCTTATTCTGTTCACCCAGGGCCCTCTGGGGAGATAAGCACATCATTGCCACATGTGTAAGGTGGAAAATTTTATGGAGCTTCAGTACCATCCCTCTTCAGTGACCCTCACTGCTCCACTTGCCTGAACTGCAGATCAGAAGCAGAACCTTTTGTTCTAGGAGAGGAAGGGCTACAGCAAGTCCTAATCCTCTGTTTGTGGCATCACAACAGTATCCACAGCAACTAAATGTGATGTGATACAGAAAGGAATGTGACTTCAAGTGCCAGCAGCTGATGAATGACTGAGGAGCAAAAATCCTGTTGTCCTGCAGATACCCCCAGCAATGACACATGTATAGGGCAAATGAAATGCACACATCTGAAATATGCACAGAAAAACACAGTTTTCTGGCAAGTGTAATTTCTGCCTCCGGATCACGTTAGTCACCACAACAAAACATTACTAGGGATGGAGCAAGCCAAAGATGGCAACAGAGTCCCAGGGCCACCTCTGTCAATCACTGACTGGCTATTTATTTAAAAGGGCAGTGAGATATATAAGTAGCTACATCAGTTTTCTGCATTTTTCATTGTTTTTTCAGAGTTCACTTATTAGTTGTGTTTAATAAACAATACAGATGAGAAAACCAAGGATAAACCCAAAGTCTGGAGTGCAGTAAACTGCTTAGAAGTTGCCTCTGGGACTTTGGATTCAGGAAAATTTTTTCCCATACCCACCTCAGATGTGCCATAAGAGTATGACAAAGACCTTTTTGTTGTGTCCCTACAATACCTAGCACAATGGGGCCCTGATCCATGACTGGAGCCTCTAGGCATTGCCACAGTACAAACAAATAACAATAGCTAGCAGCCAAAGACATTGCTGGGAATTGCTTAGTAGGCAAGCAAGCTTCTTATAGAAGTGTGTGCTCTGAGCACTTATTCAGTTCACACAGCCTGGGGTTTCAGAACATTCTTTGTTGAAAAAAGCAACCGTTGGAAATATCCCCTTGACCCTGAATGAGGGCCAAGAAGGTGGAAGATATTAGAACCACTTCTCCTTGCACATTAAAGCACTGAGACGGTCTCAAGGAAGTGAGTTTGGTGTGTGTTTGACCAAGGAATGCTCCAGTAATGTCACAGCAATTAAGTAAAACAACCATGCTTTGAGCAAACACATAGTATGGAATCTTTACATGACACGTCTGCCTATTTATGTGGTGCATAAATAGATATGACTGAAAAAAAATCTGTTGGTTCAGGCATTGGGCTGGTACACTGGAAACTTGCACCTGATTCACAGATATTTGCACGCCCTTGGCAATTCACTTCACATATCTTTCTTTTGCTTCTTAAACCAAAAGGAAAACAAGAACACTTTTCCTGGCTCACAGAGATCATGAAGATTCCCAAGCACTGCTAAACGTTCAGGTACTGCTAAAATGAAGCCAACAGCATATTTAGGAACCTAGACAAGTCCATCCCTGAACTTTGTAATAAGAAGTCAAGTTTGCATTTTTTTCTGCTAAATATGGATGGTTCTGGCCTTAAAAGCATTACATTATTACAGTAATTCCCCAGATCCATTTATTTTTGCCATTTTTCAATAGTTAGAAAACATTGTCATTTTTAATGAGTACAGATTGTGTGAAAGATGAGTAATAATCCTGACTTTTGAAAAATACAGCTGTCTTTCTGTGTCCAGGTCCATGCCCACAGGGAGAATATCCAAGTTACTCTTTCCAGATCATTAAATATATTACACACCAAGTCTAACACAAGTTTTTTTAGTTAAATTGCATCAGTAGAACCTCTTTCTGGAGTGCCTTTGTTTCTGGGTACAGCTGGCAAAGACAGTGTAGGGCTACACTCTGGTTCTCACAGTTCAGTTTTAGCCAGTGTTTTTCTCTGTCTTGACATTAGATTTTACACTGTGACTCCTGTTTATTTCTATCTAGAATGAAGTCTGTATACAAACGGAGCTGTAGAATGAGGTAGCAGCATCTTTGCTCTAATCACTATTTTTCACTGTCTTGAGCAAGAAATTCCTCATGTGAAAAATTATGAGCCTTGCTCATCCTGTTTTCTCATACACCAAGAATTCCTTTAAGGCCTATGGATAGACACAAAACATTTTTTTCCCATCTTGCCTAAAGAGACACCAAAAATGCAATTATTTTCCCAACAGTTAGCTCTTTTCCCACCCACCCAGCTGTTCTTCCTGTCTCCCATTTACTTCTCTCACAACAGAATTATCTGACATGACTGTTTTTTACTTTGGGCATCTTGCCTCTCTCTGCAGCTCTCTCTCCTTTAGGTTCTGCAGAGAACAATTCAGATATTTACAGAATGTTCAGGCAGCAGATGGGGGACCTGATTACCAGCAGAGTTATATACGACTGCAACAGTGATGGTAGGGGTGGGGAGTTGCAAGGGTTCTCCTGTTACATATGGGGTCCGCCCAATGGGTAGTAGAAATCTTTAATACTTCTGCCTTCTAGCAGTGTTTCTGTCTCTCATACTAGAGGGAGTAGATTAAAAAGCATGGAAAGAAATTAAGGATACAACCTGTCTCTTCAACATGGAATTGAAGGGACCTATGTCTTCCATACAGACACAGGGGTACCAATAGGCACACAATGCAGATGTTTAGAGAGTGGGTTAGGGTGTAAGAGCACATTTAGCAGTTTAAAAAGTGCAGCACCATTAATGATTTTTTCCAAAGTCAGACACAATTACAACTGTTTACAGAGCCCTTTCTCTCTCCCTCAGAGACTTTGGCTGAATTCCCATCATTTCCGGGACTGGACCCAATTATGCCACTGACCACAGCATTCTAACTGCTTAATGCAATTCCATGGCAAGGACAGGGAACTCCCAGAAACAAAAAAGGGTTTGATTTGCTTCACATTGTACCTGGAAACAGCTCCCAAAGCAATATATTATGCCAAATAACTGTGCCTCAGAGTAGCCAATTAATTGGTGCAATTCTAGATTAAAACAAAGACTATTCCTTATCTTTTCTTTTTGAAAAGCATTTTTTTCCAGGTAAACATTATTGGCAGAGTTTCTGCTTGGCTGAAATTTCAGAGCTCTGTAATCTTTGTTCTAGTATTTCCATGAACACAGTGCTACGGGGCAATTAAAAGGTGGTGAGGTGGGGGGAATGGGTGTATGGGTGAAAGAGGATATAGCAGGTTAAATTTACAAAGTACTTGTACGTATCAGAGAAACCTTAAGTTCTTAGAAAAATCCCGTGTTATCCCAGGTCTGACCTGTCTCAGCAAGTGTGCTTACTCACAGTGACAAACAAAAGTGTCTGAAATGCACTGCAAGATGATTTATTGACTTCATACCATCATTTCAGTTTATACCAATACTCAGAGCAGTGCTATATTATTCAATTTTTCCTTGGCTGATCTCCGCTTTTACTCAAAATTTTTATGAGCTTTTCTGTCATTTATAGAGTACTATCAGTTAGTAACAGACAAGGAAAAAATACAGGACAGAATAGAAACTCTCCCTTGAAAAAACAGTTGAGAACCATATGTGAGTACAATGCAGTTCAGTAAGTACAGAGCAAACACAGCAGCATGTGACAGCTGCAAAAGGAATGCTCTGTGGAACAGATAGCATTTCAGGAGAGCTTAGTCAGAACAAAGTGAGGTGAGATTTGTAAGAAATACCATTTCTAGTGAAGACTTTGGCAAACTCTGAAAAGAAGACGCTTTGAGGGACTAGGTTATGAGAAATCCAATCACTGGCTAAAATTATGCAAAGTTTGTGCAAGCCAGGGGAAAGTAATTTTAGCTTTTATGTAATGTATAAGAAGAGCAAAAAGGCCTTCAAAGGCAACTACGGGAACTTTTGATAGTTTTCAGGTCTTCTAATCAGGTTACAGAAATGTCATCACATTAAACATAGGTGCTTTTCAGATGGGTGAAAAAAATGGGCATATCATTGACTCTTCCTCAAAACATTAGTCTTCTGAAGTTAACTTTGTGTTTTACCTTACATGGCACAGCACTTTTAGGAAACTGTCACCATCACTAATGTAGTCAAGGCTTCATGGTCAACTGCAGCTTTTCAAAATCTTATTCATCACACAGCTTTGACTTTTCTTATCTTGAAAGTTGGTCTGACAAAATCGAATCAGAAGACAGAAGCAGACAATATCTTCTCTTCCATGACTATGTCCCAAGAAGGTCTGTAACTGTAGTATGCTTTAGCTTCCACTGTTTATTTTGGTTTCTAAACCCATTTTACTCACTCAGCACTCACATCCTCCTGTTTTCACCCTCTCTCTATCACTCAGAACCCAACACCTTGCACAGTCCTACATCTAGCCATCACAAAAGGATTCAGTCAGCCCTGCCTAGGATTCAGAGTTGAATTTCTTGGAATACTAGGCCTTGAAGGCCTAATGCTTAAACAATTATTCAGTTTTTTCCCAGAGATTAGGAAATCCTCTGAAGACCCTAATCCAACTAAACACTTAAGTAGATGCCCTACTTTAAACATATGAGTCTCTTTTGTTGAGTGGAACAAAGAAATACATCTGAGAGTATACTTTAAGGCCACACAAGAAAACTGAAAGGCGAAGCAGGAATAAGGTACAAGATACTGATTCTTAATTGCATGTTAGGAATATTCTTTCACTATCAGTTTCTCAAATAACTTCACTAATAAACAGCACTGAAACTATAATGTATACATAATAATTTCTTTTGGCTTTTAGATATAGATAGATTAGACCTCACAGAAATCTGAGAAGAACAATGTCTATCATTCTTTAATGAATTCTCACCTTTTTCCGAAGAGAAGATGTAGTTTGTATAGAGAATAGGGATTTAATTTTCTCTGGCCTCATCTTGAGGATTTCTAGTAGGCACAGGAGTATTGTCATCATTGTAATCAACAGTGACAGCAGCAAATCAGTTGTAATATTACTGAGGTACTGACCTGCTATAGCATAACATACAGTACTGCCCATCTGGATACCACATGGGCTTGTGCACTCCACCACTACCGTACGTGGCCAAGTAATTTGTCACATGGAAAATCCTTGAGATGGAAAAATATAGATGCCCCTTCTTACAGCTGTAGAGAAACCAGTTATTTCTCCACTGTACATTTGTTCCTAAGCAAGAATCAAGTTCTTCATGTTGCAACACTCCCCCTGAGGGACTGCCTGGGAGTGATAAGTCTTATATGTTTCTGTTTTTTCCACATCTTTATTCCTTTAATTTTCTTTTCTGTTTCTCACTCTATGTCCAGCCTTTCCTTCTCTTTCTGCTCTTCTTTTCCATCACTCCTTTTTGCTTCAGTTAAAAATAGAAATATACGTCTCCTTTCTTCAACCTGAGCTATTGCACACTTCTGCTGTTATTAGGACTATGTCATTATACTTCTCCGTGACCAGAGGTTCCTATGGCTAAAGCAGCATTCATGTGCCTCTACAGCTGCAAGGCCGAGTACTTCAAAGAAATTTGACAGGGAATAACTAACAAAGAGCAGATGCATCTAACTCAAGGGCAATGGTATTTAGCTTATAGACTGGTACTAGCCATGTCAATTCCTTTATATACCCTCTATTTTTTAGTCAGTATCATAAAATTGTGGATATTTCTATTATCTATAGCATTGTTTAAAGACTTCTTTTTTTCACTACATTTAGGGATGTTTACCCCTATCTTTATCTCATGTTCATTGCTCTGGTGCTATTTTATCTGATCTCTTAAGAAGAAACACCCTCCAATACCATGTTACTGCCTACCTGTCTGTCCTCCCTCTCCCTGTAATCCACTTACTTTTTACAGCCAAAACCAACCACAGACTACAGCTCTCTGAAACATGACATCTCCATGCATTTTGTGAAAACCCAACAGCCAGAGAGATAGAAGTTAAAGGCTACATGAAAGAACTGTTACCCTGTGTGCATCATAGCTGTCAGTTCTGTTTGATGTGCCAGGATGGTACACCAATCCACATAGCTAGCCATCCTGCATGGCTAGCCAACCCACACACCTAGCTGACCCATACATACAGATCTCCCAAGTAGCCTCAGATGATGCTGTCTCTTGCTCAGTTTACAGTGGGGGGACCACATGATCACTTGGCAAATGCAGATTGGGAGAGAAGGGGAAAACTGGAGGTAATGCAGGAGCTGACTATCAGGTGAGTATACTGCTAGCGAGAGTCTTCATAGAGTCTGCTATGTAAGGAGCAAAGGCTAAAAAGACCCTGACATGTCTCATTTAGGTGCCTAAAATTATGTGGTGCAAGCCCCTATGTGGTATTCACTGCATCATTTGTTTTGTAAATATTTATGGTGCGTTTTGACTTTCCTCTTGTTGGAAGCTTGTTCCTCTGGCTGCCGTGGCATTCGGCCATGAGTTTGCACTGTGTACATTGCACAGATAAATAGCACAGAGTATTTGTATCTATGCTTCAGGTGGTTATATTCCCTTCTGTTTGCATTTCTGCTTTTCAGAAGCTTTCATGAGTCTGTCAGGGGCCAATTTATGGGGCCAATAAAAGGCAAGCTCTAGACTTTTCATGGCATTTCAGGTCACAGATATGACAATTCATTTAAAAGACCAGTTCCCACATTAGTTCACCTTCATAAATGAAACCCTGAGGCAATAAAAGGCCACAAAAAACAAATACTGATTCAACATGAGACAATGGGTCACTTCAGGTTTAAGTGAATATTAAGATATTCTATTTATTCTTCAAACCCCCAAACATATGGTGGAACTTGTTTTTCATGTACACTGTAGAATTCGTATCGTGTACGTTGAAAGACTGTTTTTTTTTTTTCTTCCTGGTAATGTGGAATCTGTGTTATTTGCACATTGCAAAACTTGTTCCACAGGTATGTTGTGAAATTTTATTGGGCTTTTTACAGTTTGTGATTCATGTCATGTAAATGTTGTTCAGCTCAGCTTTGTGTTTTACTGGTTTATGAGTACTGCATCAATGTAATTTGTTGTTTGATTTTCCTGGGATGCAAGGATACTATTACCGTTTCCTCTCTAAGCCTGCAAGAGTTTTTAACGCACAAACTGTATCTATGGGTATTCTTTAACATCTAATACAATAGCACAATAGCCTATCTCTCTTAATTAGGTGCTTATGCAATAGAAGTTACTGGAACGAGAGTTCCCACTTGCTTTTATCAGAAATTTGAATTTATTTTTTATATTATCAAGGGAATCACCCCAGTAATTGTCTGATTTCCATCTGTTTTGAATGGGTAGTGACCACTGTTTGTGAGTTTGGCACAGCAAACTGACATAGATTGTATCCACTGAGTGTATAGCCCAAGAATATGTATGGACCAAGATACTATCAAATTCAGTTAAATGCTGTCAGCTCAATGAAAGTGAAAACATCTGTTCCTCGTCATGAATGTTTAGGCCTATGTTCATTTTCCAAACAGCGTAAATCATGTTAGCCATCTCCAGGTCTCCCCTACTCCTTTTCTATTCGTAAGTGACAAAAGCTGTCATGTTTACTTATGAAAGAATCTAGATAATTTTGTAGTCAAGGTTGAAATATGTCCAAGTTCAGTAGGAGTTGTTAAACTGTCAAGAGGAAGTCACTACATGAGTTAAAGGAACTTGTCTAAATTCTTTAATTTGACTGTCTCTATCTCTTTGTGTAAAATATGATGAGACAGGATAAGACATGATATACCACCCATCCCTATTTTCTGCAGTCCCAATCAAGTCTAAGTAGTAGGTTACTGAAGTCTCTTAGCTTTATTTAAAAATTGCCACACTTTCATTATTTTGTGCTAAATTATTTCAGTGATTGAATTAACAGCCTTTTCAGTTTCAAATGCAGCTACACCTCTGGTCAAAGTATACCAGCCCTAATATAATTAATGTCTGCTTTTCACCACTTCATTTGAAGCACTGTGCTTGTGACAGAGCCATTTTACCATGCTCACTCCAACCACAGCCCATTATTGTTATTATCTGGACCACTTCACAAATGCAAACTATTACAACTACTCTTTATGTCTGTAATGGCTTCTACATTCCTTGGCTCCAGATGAGCCAAATGGGAGCACCAAAATACTGCAGGAAATGCTTTGTTTGTAGTATATCTGGGCATACACCAAAATCTTAATTTTAGGAGCATTAAACTGTTTGGAAAATCAGGCAAGCTATTGTGTTCTGCTTCATCAAAAATGAGCCTGAATTTCCTTGAGGTTTGTCTACTGCTGTGCTACTGACAAAAAGTTAATTTACATGGGGAAAAAAATGAAGGTATGTCTAAGCTTGCTTCCCTTTCAGAAATTAGAATGTATTTTATCTTACATAAATCAATGTTCTTATAATAAATCTCCCTGAACAAACTTCAGAGAAGGTCCAAAGGAGGCAGGCAGAAACAGACATCTCTTCTGTGGCACCTCATAATCTTCTCTCCTGGTATCTCCATTGCATTGGCATGACAGTAGGGGTGGTCTTTTCCCAGCATTTAGAGAAGCACTGAGATCTGGATCTCAACTTAGGAAAGTGCTCCCCACTCACCTACAGAATGGAGGAAAGAATGACCACTACCTGAAAGCATTAATTTGAAGACACAAACCTACCTATTTCATTATTTTGGAAAGCTAACTCTGAATACAGAATTTTCTTTCCTTTTATCACCAGCCTCCAGGTTTCCACTCCTAGGGAAGCAGTGGCTGCCAGCCACACATCGAGGAACCTCGCGCAGTCCTAGGCTATGCCAGGTCACAGCAGGCAGGAAGCCATGCCGGGCTGTCTGAACCATGACTGCTTCAGGTCAGTAGGTATTTGACTTGCACATACCTGAAGTAATGTGCACAGCATTATAATCACCCTTCTCCAATAACATTCAAGTGTGTTTTTTTTCCTCCACATGCACACATTTCCACAGGGACCAAACCTTTTTCTCAATATGTACATAGGATCTGCTGCAAATAGGTGAGAGATGATGGGTGACTTACTGGCGGAAAATCCTATTTATATATCACATACTAGTATATACATGTACATATGTATGTACATACTGAAGAGGAATTTAAGCAGATGAATTGCAACATTTGTTCAGGATCCCTTTACTGGATTCAGAACAATTTTCATAGTCAGTACAAAGCTTTGTACTTCAAAATGACCCCTTGCAGTTCAGTCAGACCTGTAATTTGTGCTGTGCTTCACTTAGATATGTGTGCCTCCATTGGATAATTTGGCTTACATACCCTAGGATGTTAGACTAAGGTAAAATTCAACCAGTTGAAGTATAATGGGCTTAATTCTTTAATGAAGGATGATGAAAAGGAAAGAAAAAAAAATCCTACTCCCTAAAAGAAAATCTTTAACCAAGTAAAGCTTGTTATGAAATTCTCAGTTACACAGGGTTTTGACTTAAAAATGTCTACTTGTTAAAACTGAAACTCTTCTTTAAAGTAGAACAGCTTTGACAAAGCTTCCCCCCAGGATGGAAACTTTGACCAAAACCATAGAGAGAATAAGCCCAAAATAGGTACCTAGCTGATGGGCAGTGCTTTTAGATAGTATAAGAAATATTTGTATTCAGTCACTTTTCTGTCTGACTCCAGTCAAACACTTGAACTTCACCCTGACATACCCACTTGTTTGTCCTGCTGGCTGGGATGCTAGTTATTTTATGAGTATTGTCTCCTATTCTTGTTTTCTCTAAAATGGAGCATATTTTTCTGATACTGATGAGAAATAAATATAGCAATGGCAATTATTCTGTCATTTCTCTAAATAAGACCATGTTTTAAGCATAGACTTGAACAGAAGAAACTATTGTTTAGTTTCAACAGAAGAAACTATTGTTTAGTCAGCAAATGGATAATTATCTTCTAATTAATCAAACTGATCTTTAATCTGAAGAGGATTTGCTTTAGAATGGAAAAGTGTTGGGAAATAAAGTCAACTTCCTCCCTCCCCAAAGTTCTCTGTTTTTCTCAGACTGAACCAGAAATAATTCATTTTGAAAGTTCAGAAATCGTTGTTGAACTCTTGTTTCTTCCAGTTTTTCTGTGTTGTGTCTGCACTTCTGGGTTCCAGATAAATCTGGAAGCAAATGTGAAATAATGGTTTCATGGCATTTTGGCAGGAACTTCTGGAAACCTTACAAAACAACTTTTTCCAGACTCAAAGCCGATTTTAAAACAGCGTAACTTCAGCTATTTAAGAAATACATTATTTCTTTCAGAAAACTTAATGCTTCATGTGCCAATAGGCATGATAAAAAGCATCCTAATCAAAAAAGCTATGAAGAGCTGATACAAGAATCATGAAATATTTGGCTCTGGGGCCACAATGTTAACATCTGAATCTAGTTCAATATTGATGCCTTTTAGATACAGAACTAGAACCTATGTTGTGGTTCTATTTCCAGTGTGAATCTAAACTAAACAATCTTTAAAATTGCCCCTATTATTGATCTAGCTGTCTGTAATATATATATTGCCAGTACACACATAAGCTTTAGTTGTTGTCACTCCAGAATAGTCTCAGGGGGAATCTATGCTTTCACATGTAAAAACAGCTTCAAAAACAAAGTGTGTCTCAAGAAGGTTGTCTCCTGGGGTGAGACAGAGCATTTTTAGGTGAAAACAAAGGGGCTAGAACCTTCAAAGTGGAAGGGACAGTTAGGTAGCAATAAAAGTCTTATACAATGATGTGGCAGGAGGGCCTCGTGTCCTGCTGTCTGCCTACTGCCCACAGTGGCTGTTTCTGGTTCCCTGGGTTGGGGAATAAAGACAGGTTGATACTAGTTCACCTTCCTCATTGATTTTCTAGGTAGTGTAGACAAACAATTTATGGTCTCTGTGTCTCATATTCCCATGTGCCTATTCAACATAATGTACAAATGTATCTATTTTTAAGGATCTGAGGCCTTCTGCATTGATATAAATGCTGGGATTCCACATATTTTTACATTAAAAAGCCATGAGCATGTGGGTTTTTATTGGCCCCCATTATTCATTTTGGTAAATGAAGATCTAAATCTGCAAAGTATATTTTGATATGTAGAGTGCCTTGAATTTCCACTGATTTCAATATTCATTGTCTGTCTGCTGTCACTGCTTCGGAACTAAAACAGCTGGTAGAATAATGGCTTTGTTGAAGACACAGGGAATTTGGTGTGGCTCAGTGCTTAACAAACATCATGTTCTGGTTAAGATCTGATTGTTTTTTCCCAAAATTTTTCCACTGCCTTATTTCTGAGTATTTAAACATATGTAGATTGATTTGACCCTGCCTCTTACAGGGTCCCTAAATGTTATGTAAGAGTGAGACCAATCAATATTGAAGTCATGTTCTGTGCCACTGACCAGTCTTTCACTATATTTACACAAAAAAATCTACTACAGAAAGCCCAAGCAGGAGGAAAGTATTTGCATATTCCTGGCAAAGGATCCTATGCAGCATCTTTTCAGTGCACTTCCACAACTCATTTCACATGGTCACCTCAAACAAAGCCATTCCAAATGAAAATCACTGCAGTGTTGCAGAACTCAACACACTGATCTCTAACCACAGGTAATGCTGGGGAGCAGAACTCATTCTGTCTTCTCACAAGGGTATGTTCAAAAGTAAAAGCTCTCCTGACCTACACATCAGGAAATTAGAAAACTTCAATCAGAATCACACTTCACTGAAAACTAAGTGGATTCAAATTTTTAAGCCATGCAAAGCAAGATTGCAATGCATGTTTTCAGGAACTCAAGTGTCAGCTAAGGTATCTGAGCTTCACATACAAATGTTTGATCTGACATCCAATTTTCAAGAAACAGTTTTAGAGAGCAATGTTCACTTGATGAAATGTTCAAAAGAATAAACCTGCTGCAGTGAAGATGAAACAACACAAAGCCATCTGCGCCTTTATTGCCCTTGGTAGGGCTCTACGTACATGAGGCATTGCAGATGAGTGACTTAAAAGCATATCTGTTTACATATATAACATGACAAAGGTATATACGCCAATAGACTGACATTAAGGACCGTGGAGGATGTCTCCCAAAATACACCAGGGAGAGGCTGCAGAGAGATCTTGAGGACATTTTTAGTAAATAATCGATTAAGTGGATTCAGTGGCTACAGCTTGCTGAAGAAAGCTGCTGAAATTATTATTCATGCTGAAAGTTCACCTAACAATAATGTACTGTATGCAATGTTTGCAGAAAAGGCAGAAAAAGGCTTATATAAAAATAGGTACCCTAAAATTCTTTACAGTTATTTCAGTTATTTAACTTTTTAACTTTTTAAATATTTTTTTAAAACTTTTTTTTTTAATTCTTTACAGATATTTAATTTTTTTTTTTACTTACTGCACAGGTATTTAACTTTAAAGGGATTTAACTTTTTAATCTCCACAGCCAAATGTCAACCATGCTATATAAACACAAAAACATGTGTACATAGAAATGAGCATAGAAACAAATTTCCCATCCAAGAACCAGGTACACTGATTCACTCTCCTACTGGGGAAAAGAACATGCTCGTGCTTTAACCTTTTGCTGTGGGAAGGAAAAGAGAACTGCTCATTGAGAGTGCCCAGCTGAGGTAGAAGAGGGCAGCCTGGTATCTTAGGATAGCTACAGAAGAAGGCTCTCTTCTCTTCTTCTGCAATCATATTGGCAATGGAGGACTGTGTCTCCCAGGCCAAGATGGTCTTCTTTTCCCAGTGAGGTGCAATGGCAATCCAGTCCCCCACACTCTCTAGAGTGACAATATGGCTGTTCCTATATTTTCCTTCAGCCCAAAATGGCTTACTGTCATTTCCCATTTCCTACCAGGTCTTAAGTCAGGCCCTTCCCATAGACAAGCCCTTAAGTGGAGTAACAAGGTTCTGACATGAAGCAGCACATACTTTTGGTTAATCCTTCTATTTTATTGTGTCTTAATCCTGTATGGGCCACCAGTGGCAACCTAGTATAACCAGCTGCTTGACTCTCCCATCTCTCTTTAAAATGAATTGCTGACAAGACTTCCTTTTTCAAGTAAAAGAAATTAAATAAAGGCAAAGTATCCTAAAGTAAAAAAATCCCTTAAAAATAAAAAAAAAAGCCTCTTGGATGCAGTTGTTGCAAAACTGCTGGCTGAAATTACTTTCACTCACAGCCCATGCTGAGCCAAGGCTCTAAAACTGGGGTGTGGAGGGAGGAGAGCTCACTGTGAGGAATTTCTGCAAGCAGCTTAATTGCCTAGGACAAGGAGTGACAGCTGCCACCTGCCTGCCTGACTTTCAGGTGTACAAAGCACAATCAGGGGGAACACTTGGTCAGGAGTAAAAGTTTGGCTACTTATTGTGTCCACAGAACAGAAGCAGAGTTTGAGGACTTTGGTCCTGACCTCTGGGCCAATATCCGTAGGTGGTCTGAGCTGAAGCACCGCAGTTTGAGATTTTGAGGGTGAGGGAGGAAGAGGGTATGTGTGCATGCAAAACACTCTAAGCTACTTTTTGAGATTAAGAGGGTTGTTGCATTGACTTAGCCAATGACTCTGGAATTGGTTTTGTATTAAGATAAAGTCTGTACCTCTCAGGGCTGTTCGTGTTTTCAAATGCTGCTTCCTCGGTTACACAGTAGTTGTGTTTTTAAAGTAATTTTTTTTTTTCCCCAAACAAAAGACAGAAGCTTGAATTCTGTGATAATCACATGACTCCAGCAGCTGGAGCCCTTGGCCCTGGTGTTTGCAATTTAATCCACCTCTGCATGGTGATTTTTATGGGAACTGTCTTCATGGCTAGCACTCCAGCCTTAATAAAATGGACAGAACATTTTCTCATTAGAGCACATTCCTTCAGAGAAACTGTGGGAGGAAAGACATTAACAGAAGATTTTGTAACCATAACCAATTAAAGGCAATATCCTAAATTATTTAAGTCACAGGGCTCTTTGCCATTAACATGAATAGCTGGGATGCCAGTCCAACTTTCCATTGCATTTTTCCTCTTTCATCTTCTTACAGCAAGCATCCACATCAGAATATCTTTCTAGAGGTGTACGGAATTTTTTCATATTGAAAGGGATCCAGAGAGATATGCAGACTGTGTACTTTGTGGGCACAACAGAGTTCTGAGGTTCTTCACATCCACATTGTGGGTTTTCTATATAGATCATTGATGTGTATGTCTTTGCTAAGCACCTAACAAATTTAGATCATTTCCGTCCCTCCTTTACTCACTATGAAGGTGGAACTTTGCAGCGGTTTAGTTGCACAGAGCACAAGCTAAGGGTTTCTGACCCATGAGCATATGGCACAGAACCGAAACAGCACTGAGTCTTTTCAGGTCAGCAGAACAAGCTGACCCCCACTGGCACCAGCCAGCCCACTGGTGCCAACATTCCTACTCACACAAGAAGTGCCATGAAAATGTCAGTAACCACAAGCAGTCAGGGCTCTAGTTTATTATTTCATTTCAACCTGACTAGAATCTCAGAGCTTCTTCGCTCTCAGAGCTTTCTACAGATCAACTTTTTCTGTGGGCAGTGAAAGTAGAAATTGTGCCATTTGCCCCACCTGCTGATTGCTTATAAGGTTATAAAACATTGGCAGATAGAAAAATGTCAGCAGGCGTGTCTGCCATTGCGACTTCATCATCCATGACTGTTTTGGTCCACCTGAGCTGTTCTTCCTATGCTGGGAGTAGTTTTGAAGTTAGGACCATTCCTAAATGACCCCATTTGTGTTCTACAACTGTGTTGTCTCAGGTAATTTGTATTCTTCCATTCTGTCATTACAACTGTGCCTGTCATGAATTACACACTTTGTAAATAGTTTTGATAATTTCTTCATAAAAATATTTTCCTACTATGTATGTGCTTTAGTGAGGAATTAGTATTTTTCCCTTCAAGCTCTAATACATCACTTTCTCAGCTCTACTCACCTGTTCTGCTACTCAGCCACACGCCAGAATTTGCATTACAGCTCATATGTTATAATTCTATTCTCTATTGTTTTATGCAATCACTTAGTTTTTTAACATATGCATTGCTTTGTATTAACACAAATTCAACCCCTAAAACTATGTCAGGAAAGATTGTTCTCTACTGAGTAGCAGAGGAGTCTTTTATCGGAAGAAACTATAATTGGTTTCTTCTGATTTTTCTGTCTATTACCTGTTTTATCAGTGTGAGTTACCTAACCTCTGGTGTGCAGATATGAGTGACTTACAGATTTGGGTGTTCCTCAAAAGACACATTTATATTAGCTAAGGTTATCAGGGGGTGGTAACAACTTTTCACAAATAATGTGTCCTTTCAAAATATCTCAAAGTAAGAACTCCACAGAGGCAATAAATAGTAACAGCATTGTGGAAACTAGTTGTGGTGGGTCAACCCTGGCTGGATGCCAGATGCTCACCAAAACCCACTCTATCACTCCCCCTCCTCAACTGGGCAGGAGGAGAAAAATATAATGAAAGGCTCGCGGGTCAAGATAAGGACAGAGAGAGACAACTCACCAGTGACAGGCATGGGCAAAACGGACTCTACTTGGGGGAAAAAAAAATTAATTTACTACCAATCAGACAAGAGGATAA
>NW_010296518.1:4428-14111 GCF_000700745.2 Antrostomus carolinensis | reverse complement strand
GGTGGGGTGGGGTGGCAGGGGAGGGCGAACCATGGAGCACGTCGGAGAGGAATCTGCTCTTGAGCAGCAGACGGCACAGCGGTCCCCAGCCTGGCTTCCCGCTCAGGTCTGCGCCCCGGGTGGGCAGTCCCCGGGCCGCTCTGGCTCCCTTGCAGCAGCGGAGCCTCCTGCCTGCGAAAACAGGCGGTGGAACGAGGGAGCTGGGCTGGGCCTTGTGGTGGTGCTGGAGGCTGCCCACTGAACTTTCTCTCTCTGCAGTTTTTGGAGCAGAAGTATGGCTATTTCCACTGTAAAGACTGCAAGACCAGATGGGAGAGTGCTTATGTGTGGTGCATTTCTGGAAGCAACAAGGTAGCTAACAAGTCATTTTTGGTTCCTGAGACTTCTAAGAATGGCACCTATTTAGGTACCTGTACTGAACACTCGAGGAAGTCTCTCTAGTAACCAAGGACTTGCTTTGTTCAGGTGTACTTCAAGCAGCTCTGTCGCAAATGCCAAAAGGGCTTCAATCCCTATCGAGTGGAAGCAATCCAGTGCCAGGTAAGTGACAGAGTTCTGTATCCTGGTAAGGCTGACAGAGTTTGTCATATACAGTTAATAGTTTACACTTGATGAATTAGATACTGACTTTATCTGGAAGAGAGCTTGCTTTCATCTAAGAACTAGAAAATGTTATTTGGGAAGGGTGTAATGGGATAGGACTCCCTCCTCCTGCAGATGGCTTACATGAACAACTTTCTATTGATACAGTCTTATGCCCAGCTACATGTAGGGTAGGGTTTTGTGCTTCTAGGTGAGAAGGCTCTTACAGCTTAACTCCACAGGGTTTTTACCGCAAGACCCCTTTTTAAGTGTTACCAGCCCAAATGTGTTGCTGTGATTAAGGGAAACTCAATGTAAGTCTAACATGAAGTGAGTGCCTTGGATCTACTACTAATAAAATGTCTTGTTTCTTAAGACCTGTTCAAAGACTCGTTGTTCCTGCCCTCAGAAGAAAAGACATATTGATCTCAAGAGACCTCATCGCCAAGAACTTTGTGGCCGCTGCAGAGGCAAGAGGCTGTCCTGTGATAACACCTACAGCTTTAAATACATTGTCTGATCTCTGTGCCCTCTCGTTTTGTGCTTTGCGCTTTTGTCAGTCTCTTGCAACGTTTTGACTTTAGGCTTTTGACCTGGCATTGGATAATGGATAAAGACTTTTGTATTATTTATAAATTGTATAACTCCATTGTAAATATGCTGTGAATAAAGTTCAATAAACGTTGGCACTGGTTTGTTACCCCTTAGTTTCATCTTGCTGGGATAAAAGAGGAAAGTGTATCTAGAAAGAAACAGAACCTATTTAATATCTGAAAGAAAAAAGGTTTTGTTTTTAGTCTGCCTTTAGGGAATGCTAAGATTAAAACTGAACTAGTGTGGAAGATTCAGATGTTCTGGAGCATGAAGTCTGGTATAAATGCATCTGCAAGTCTCTTCCCACTGCTGCTGTCAAATGTATAAAAAAAAAAAAATCGAAGCAATTTGATCATCAAAGACTACATGCCAGCAGACTGACTGTAAGACAGGAGGGAAAAGTGTAAGCTGCATGTGTTTTCCAAGTGAGGAGGGGAAAAGCCTTTTGAGCTGGGTGTCTGTGACAGTGCAACAAATTCTCTAGGCTTAATTGTGTTCCCAAAAGAGGTGGAACAAGTCCCTGTGCCTTGGATTTGACCACAGGCTTGTGCCTCAGAAGCTTTCTGGTCATGTAAGGTATCTCCAGGCTAGGTGGCTTAAGTGTTACTGAAGGGAGTGACTGACTGTGCTTTCATGGAGGCAAAAATGCAGTTGGGATTCCTCATTAACGTACTGGTGTTGTAGAAGCACGGGGGGGCATTACTGTGGTTCATGTTGTCTTAGAACTTCAGTGAGGCTTTGTTGGGAATATACTGATTTCTACTCTACCTGTGAAGTTTAGAAATTATGCTAAGAAATCTAGATGGTTATATCATGAGTTTTGTTGTAGCAGTGAAGAATCAAAAAATGCTTTAGGGTGGAAAGAACCTCTGGAGGTTTTCATACTCAGTAGAGGACAAATTGAATCAAGTTGCTCAAGATAGTGGTTAATGGACTGTACAGTAACAGGGGCCTGTATCTGTTCAGCATCTTTACCAGTGACCTGGAAGAGGTGATGGAGTGTACTTGTCGAGTTTGCAGGTGACACCAAACCAGAGGGACCAGCCAATGCAGCTGAGGGCAGTGCAGCCATTTGGAGAGATCTCGGCTAACTGAAGGGATGGGCCAACAGGAGCCTTGTGATATTCAGCAGGGACAAGAGGAAATTCCTACCCCTGGATGGGGAGAACAATTTGCCAACAAAGACAGGGGACTGGCTGGCTGAGGGGAAGCTCATGGGAAAGTGCTCTTGGGGTTTGGTTGGCAGTGAGCTGGGTGTGCAGCCAGCAAAGGGCAGCAACAACATCTTGGGCTGTATGAACAGAAGAGCCAGCACAGCTGGGAAAGCGATTGTCCCACTTTAGTCACCACTCACTAGACCACATCTAGATTACTGCATCCAGGTTTGGGCTCTCTATACAAGAAAGATCTTGATCAAACTGTAAGGAGTTCAGTGGAAGCCACCAAGCTGATCACAGGGATGGAGCACTTGCTCTGTGAGGAGACAAGTTCCTTCCTGTTGAAGGAAGTGGGCTTACTCAGTCTGCAGAAGCAAAGACTTGAGTGGGACCTCACAGTAGCCCGCCAGGTTATGGTTACTGAGGAAAGATGGAGCCAGGCCCTCCAATGTGGCCCATGGTAGGGGGATGAGAGACAACATGCATAAAACAAAACAAAACAAAACAACGTATGTTCAAACTGGAAAAAGGTAAAGCTTTTCCAGCATGTGAGCAGTCAAGTAGAATGGTTTGTCCAGGGAGGCTGTGCACTCTCCATCTTTCAATGTTTTCAAGACTCAACTGGGTAAAGGCCTGAATAACCTGATCTGATCTCATGAATGACTGCTTCAAAGTGGAGGTTGGGCTAGATGACCTCCTCGGGTCTCTTCCAACCTGAACTTTCCTGTGACTCTGTGATCTGGAAAATATCCATGATTTTGCCAAGTGATAGAGCAGATCTCAACTTTCACCAGCCACTAAAACTTTTGCAGACTACTCCAGTTCTGAATAGCTTTAAAAAGTGAAATACATAACTGAAATATGAAGACTTCTCTAACCATTGCGGATTCTGTTACCCAGAAAAATAGCTGTGTGATTTGCCTTGCATCTATTTTGTCCTGCTGCTACAACTGTGCTGCAGAGCTCTGTGGAGTGCAAAATCAGAAAACCCGTAAAAGAAGTCAATTCCACTCCGTTTATGCATCAATACAAGTCTTTTTCAAAATCCATGTAAAATTGTGCAAGCGTTTTGAATATGAAAAAGGGGTGAAGGGGAGAGGGCTTTACTGGATTCTCAGAGCTGAGGCTGATGTGCCAGGCTGGGCAGCTTTTTTCTTTTACCTTTAGCATGAGAAAAAATCCCACCGAAACCCAGCGCTGGAATGAATAGGGCCATTACTGATGTTTTTAACAGAAACAAACCTTCACCTCCATTTTGGATTTTTTTTTTCAATTATGAAACTGCTTTAGTCAACTTACTCTTCCTGGCTGAGTTATAACTACAGACTGACAAACCAATCTTTACATTTCTCACTGGGAACTTTCAGTGTGATCAATGGTTTCACCATAAATGATGAAAAGGTGTCTTGGGGGCTGCTGCTCATGGGTACCATCTGCAATGGTAGAGATTCAGACAAGAACACAATCTTCACAACAAGCACACACTCTATTGCGATTATATATGACTTTTATATTTTAGTTAAATGGATGTACTGATCCAAATATCAACCAAAGTTACTTCACAAAAACGGTAAGTGTATTTACAGAGTGAATAAGTTACATAGTTGTCAGAATAAAAGTGTCTCAGATGTGCAACAGATTTACATGCATACATTTAACACTGGACAGCAGTTAAATGTAAGAAAAAAACCATACAGGTATGACTTTTATATACATTACAAATAAAATAAGACATCTCTTTAAAGAAACTTAACATGAGAACTTGCATTTCACGTTAATATTTTTACTTTTTATACTCAAAATTTATATTAAATAAAAATATGCATGCATAACATTTCAAAAGATTTGACTCTGTGATGGGACTTTCTCCTACAAAATGGCAAGTTAAATTAGATCAACTATCCTTTAATAGTATAAATATATTCATAAAAGCAACCCTCTAGTAAAAAGCAGCCAAGGTCCTTTAAAAAAAAAAAAAAGAAAATCTACCAAGACCATTCATGATGCTTGGGGGCCTAAGAACAGACCTCTGCAATATGATCCAGTACCTTCAGAGACAGTAGCCTAGTAACATTAGGAAATGTACTTCATAGCAGCTTGTTGTTTTAAGATACAGTAATCATATTCAAATTACAGTGTACATTAAACTGTAGTCCATTTACAATTTGTTTCATATACACAGGCTCTCAGCTTTTGACCAACAAGTTTGCAAGATTCTGTGGCCAGCTTCATTCCGCCCATCTTTCACTCAACCAAATAAGAGAAAAAAGGAAAAAATGTACAAGTTTGGTTTTTTTTTAACAAAAAATATTATTTTGTGAAGGAAACATTGCACTTTTGCCAACCTAAAATTAATTTGCTATAAAGGAAGTATCGTTCAGTGTAGTAGACTTTGGTATGCAATGGAAGTCACTTCTTCAGTAGTGAGTTGCAGTTGCTC
Source organism: Antrostomus carolinensis (assembly GCF_000700745.2). Classification (NCBI taxonomy): domain Eukaryota; kingdom Metazoa; phylum Chordata; class Aves; order Caprimulgiformes; family Caprimulgidae; genus Antrostomus; species Antrostomus carolinensis. The sequence goes on along the minus strand of NW_010296518.1, from coordinate 9,338 downwards.
AGTGAAATGCTAACTGATTTTTGTGCAACAGAGAACAAAGGATGTTGTCCCAGATGCTCTATGCTACCTTTGTCCTTACAGTATTGCTACACATTTGAAGTTCAGCCCATATCTTTTTAGAAGAAATCCTAAATGTAACGAGAGGGAGTACAGTTTGACCAAACCTTTGTAAGGCTGAGAAGACATTGAGCCACCTCACTCCAACAGGGCAGCACCCCCAGCTTGAAAGAGGACACAGGAGTCCTGTCAGAGACTTGTGCCGGAAATGCTGGAGTCTGGAAGAAAAGTATTGATGACCCGGTAACTCTGAGCCCTGCGAATCATGTCGCGGATCTCGATATTCAGTTCCATTAATTTGGTACAGATTTCAGTCAGGCTCTGGTTGGAGCCCACCAGTGCATAGGTGCCCGTCTGACCCAAGGTTTGGTGCCGGAAGTAAATGTTCAGTAGTGTCTGGACTTCATCGTCAGAGCTACTTCCAAAGATATCATTGGGCCACAAAATCCTGCAATCAAACAGGAAAAGAATGTCCGTATCATTATGGGTTTATTAGCAGCGACGGAAGCGAGGTGACAGAGATCTCTAAAGGAGAACTGACTTGCACCCTCTTTCAAGCCAAAAGCAACTCACTCTTTTATGCTACTCATTTGTTACTCAGACTCTGGTATCAGGCACTGAGATCACATAAAAGTGCAATTCCTATTATTAAAAAAAAAAAAAAAGCTTATGAAAACTCATTCAAAGAAGTGAAAGTGAAACTGGGCTGAATGTTAGCTGATGCCAGTGACATACACCTTTAAGGAATTAGCTCTACAAAAAGATTCTTAAGAGCCTCAAGAGCCTCATAGAAGTACTTTCGATCTACGCAATGTAATTAAACATCTTAATTATTGCAAGCATACATCTTTGTATTACTGATTTGATATCATTACTTGTGGCACATCCCTGCAAAAGTTACTAATATCAATGTCCCCGTGTACCTTGTTGAAACATATTAAATTAATGTGCTGACTCAGCACATTACATTGAGTATAAAGTTAGAAAGATAATAAATGCATACTTTTCCAATAACATGAAAGTCTGCTATGAGCCATGGAGCAAAACTTGCCTGCATTCTCTTATTTGTTGGACAGCTTTAACAAGTTCATTGTTTTTCAAACACTCCAGCATGGACTGAATAGCTGCTTCCGTGGAATTGAACGTGGGCTCAGATTCCGTTGTCAGAGGCTCAGCTGCGATTGCAGCAGTAGCATCCTTAAGATTTTTCTTCAGCTCACTCAGTTCTCTTGACATATTTAACAGCTGTTCCAAGGAGAGAGATGAGAGATGGGTATTTTCATTCTCCATAGGCACCAAAGGGAGTAGGTATTTCAAGACTGTCCTTATAATACATTGGATGTACACATTATGGAAAAGACCCCATTTTAACCCAAGAACATTTCTTGATCTCTGTGCTCTGTACAATATAGGGGAAACACAAACTACAGATTTTTAAGCTTTGTGCTTCCTTTAACCCTATGCTGTATTGTTGGCTTGCTAAAATGCAAGAGCATATCTAAGCAATCTTTTATTTTTCACCCCTGCTACTTTTTTCATATCATATCAGGGGAAAAGTTTAAGAAAACAGATACTTGTCCCAGCAATGATGTTGTTATTTATTTACAAAACACATGCAGGATCTGATATGATTAACAGATGGAAAGGAATTGTATATCCCTTTGTCAGGCTGAAAAGTTAATATGGTACACGACTCATAAATAATTCAGCAGTGAACAGTTAATTTGCAAAGATCTACCTTTTCATGCTCATGCATGCTAAAAATAACCACTGTCACATGAAGTAACAATGGAACTTCCCTTAAATAACAGCTTATGGCTCCAGCGAAATATGCAAATTTCATGGTCAAACAGCTATTCGTCATATTATTGGCCCCCAGTTTATAGGCTGCATTATTTATAGCAATCTAACAAAATCATAACCATGAAATACAGTTACAGAAATCAATTATCTTACAAGGAACACAAAATATTTCTAAAATTTAGACTACTCTAAGACTAGATGCCTACTGTCTTTGTCTTTTCTTATAAGCGAACAGCCCAATCACATTACCAGTCAGCCTTCAGAACAGTTCCTTAAGATACAGTAAGTACTGAAACTCATTGTACTACTACAGCACATCTAATTAAAAAAAAACATTTCCCTTTATAGAGAATCTTGAAACTACTAGAATCTGTCATAAAATAGATTTTATAGCTTCAAATTTTGCTTTACAGCTACAAGCAAAGTACAGTAACTTCTTCTCCTTAAAAGTTTAAAATACATACACCTGCCCAGGTGAGAAATATACATGGAATGGCAAGTTAAACCTTTCCTTAAATGATGATCATTCAACTTACAGTGATCACCTCAAAGATATTACATATTTTATGCAATTGCTGAAAATAAACTTAACTAACAGTATTGTTCTTGTGAAGTGTTTTTTAAAATAAGACACATAGATTCATTTAAAACCAAAAGGCCAAAATTGGGGTCAAAAGTGATAGTGTGCTGTGTCAAAAATATTTAAAGAAGAAAGCTTGTAAAGATCACAGAATAAAAAAGACTTATGACATTAAGGTATTTAGTTAATTATATTTTAAAAATAGATTCAATACTCTTTGAAAATGCTCAACTGGTTTCAATTTGTTTATCCAGAGAACAAGATCAGGCAATACACTTGCAGTCAAAATACAAAGTAGTTCTACACAGCACACCTTTGCTTGCTGAGGTGTGAGAGGATGCAGAACCATTTAATAGCTGTTTGTCAAAAACTGCTACTGACATTTCTAGTATAATGCACATGCAATGGAGCCAGTTTATATTGTGGGAAATTACAGTACATTATTCCAGCAAAAACCTTAATTTTGCATCCATATTAAGATTAATTTACAAAATTATTCCCTAAAAATTAAGGCCTCAATTAAAATAAAAATAAATCACTTGCAGATGTTCGCACAGTATGAGCCCTCCCTACATGTGAAGTGTGTGACTGAAATTAAGATTTCATATATCATTCTAGTTTGTTACTTCTGACTGAAATGACTTTTGAAGACTGAATATATAAAAGATCCCGATCTCAGAAAGTACAGTCCATTACAAAAAATACAGCATCTTGACTATATTTTAATGCAAATGCTGGTGTATTGAAGGGTTTTGTCTGCAGACTTACATTCAGGGTGAAACAGTGTGAGTCCATAGAAAGACAACTAGGAACATGAAAGTAAAGTGGTATTTTCAGTGTAAGACTTTGTAGTTTGTTACATACCTCTGGCATGGAACTGACTTCGTGCACTTGGCCGATAAGTTTACAGTAGGACTGAAAAAGCAACAGCAGCTGGAAGTGCAGTTTATATAATCTCTGACACAGTTCCAATTGCTAAGGAAAGATTTGTAGGAGAAGAAATAATTAATAAAGAACAGTGAGTTGGGATAATTTGCAATAACTAATAAAACAAATTGAGATTGTTCAGTTCTCAAAAAAAATTATTTTACTGTAGTACGATCATATACTATTTCAGAAAACAAGTAACATTCTGCTGCAGGTAAGTCATATACGACATTGAAAATCAAAATTATGATGGCTAGCTCTCATGTAGCACACGTCAGCATCAATCTCAAAGCAGTTTATAGGTTAGCTTCACTGTCTCCAGTTTGCAGCTGGAAAGCAGAGGCAGAATATGGGGGAAATGACTTTGCTGAATAGAACATAAAACTCTTTAAAACTTCAGAAATGGTCAAAGACCTTTTCTGAGAGGATGGAAATCCAAGAGAGTAGCAATGAAGTAGTTGTCCGAGAGGGTCAAAACTCCTGACTGCTTCTCTGAGGGGAGAGCAAGAGAGGCAATAAATCCAGCCAGGAGCGGGAGGGAGGACTTAAACCTCTGCAACCTAAATTTCAGCTCATGGATTTTCCACCATCTTAAAGAAACCATGCAACAGATGGATGGACTTTAACATGTAAGCGGACATCTGGCTTCTACAATTTATTCTCCCATATTCTTCTATGAATATTAACTTGTTTCTTCCAGAGTAATGTGCAGCACCACACAAATGGTGTCAGACACATCGAAGTAACATGCAATGGGCATGTCTGCCAGAGGATTCAAGTTAATATGCTTATGGTCCTGGTATCCATGTCTCTGTTGGGAGGGAGAATCTCATAGTTCCACAGCTGTACCATGGTGGGGAAGGGAGGAGTATTTCATCTTTTTTCAATTACTGAAGAAGTGAAATTTCTTCAAGTACAAGTCAGGAGGCCTCCTGACCCTTTGTCAGGAAAGCATGACAGACTTCAAACCATACTTGATTTGTTTTCTTTTACAGACACAGTGACCAAGGGTGGGCTCAGCAATCCTTCCATTTACTTGGAGGAACTAGACCAGAGTTTCATGCCAAACATGGCAGAAAAAAAGAAGCAGCTATTAATGTCTTTGCTTCCTTAAAGCACTTCACACATGCGTAGCTACCAGCATGTACTTCAGCTATTTGCTGAACTGTGGTCTGTGAAAATGCCAGCAGAAATACTAATAAAAAGTACTTTAAAACATTCTAAACGTTAATTTGACTGAAGTGTTTATTTACACATGGTTCAATATTTAAGTGCCAGGGTTTTTATTAACAAGCCAAAATTAGAACCATAGCCTTAGCGTTCCAGTTCCCAAAATTTCTGTACCAGCCAGACAAGGCTGAGGGGCTGAGGTCAAAAGAGAGGTTCTTTGGCAAATTTCAGCTTTGTTTGTCAGGGAGTGGTGGACACCAACTACGCATCTATTAAGAGTCAGCCAAGGGTGCTTCCAAAACCAGGTAGAGCTTGTCTCCTTCTGAAGGAGGTTTATGGAGGAGAGTTGGAGCAGGAGGAGAGCACCAAGCCA
>NW_010296518.1:0-4392 GCF_000700745.2 Antrostomus carolinensis | reverse complement strand
GAAGGTCAGGCAGACAGGGCTGCTCGCACCTCAGCATGGGTCTGCCACAGCAGCAGAGTTCAGCGCTGTAAATTTGCCTGGGCCGAGCTCTGTGCTGTTATGGATAAACTCTTCCTGGTATCTGAGTCAGTATGTTTAATGCTTGTTACTGGTGAGCAGGGTCAGAGTGTTCCAGCCCCCAATGGAATCCCACCAGACCTGATACAACAGCAAAGACCCACGGGAACTGAAGGAAGGCCCAGCAGATCTGTGGTGGGGAAGAAATGGAGGGCATGGGTATACGACCTGCTAGGACAGAACTGACTTGTAGGCAGGGACAAAACCTACTGGAGGCCAAGGGAATTAAGAGGTAGGGCATGAGGGACCCTATCTGTTCAATAAACCTGTAACTGAGGCCACAGAGCACTGCCAAGCTTCCATTTGTGTGGCTAACCATCCTCCTCCCAAAATAAAGAGTCACTGTTTAGATATAACCTCCTGGAAACGGCTCTGGCTTCTGTCTTCTCTCGAGCCATGCCCGGGCATGCGAGGGGCTGGCTGGTGCCCCAGCCAAGGGAAGTGCTAACCCGTCAGCCCTAACGCCAGCTGGGGACACCGCTTGCTGCCTGCTCCTGTTCAGTGCCACCAGCACGGACACAGCCCGGGGTTCTCCAGGAGGGATCACATTCGCTCTATTCAAATGTTGGAGAACTGGCAACACGACGACGTAGCAGTTAAACACGTATATACTTGAAGTTGTCAGGGAGTTAAAAATTAATTGAAAACCAGGACACAGCATAACATAAAAAAATTAAAAATCTCATGATAACTGGGCATCTAACACATGATTTTTTTTTAGTCCTTGGAGAACAATAATTCAGTTTCACACTTCTGGCTGCTAACTTGAATGAAGACAAACTCAGTATTTAGTTACCATATCAAGCAACTGAATTTTTGTTCTTCCTGAGTAAGTATTAGAAACCAATAGTGGTGAAACTATTCATCAACATATAAACAAAACCAATTTGAAACATAACTGTCAACTATAAATTGTAGTTTTTCATTAGGACAAATTGAAAATTATGAATTTTAAAATAACAACAAATTTCATCTTCCAATCCAACATATTATAGCCACTCAAAGGTTTGTTTTTTTAAAAATTTATGTAAATGACCATTTAAAACAGCATATGAAGGTATCAGGATTTTGGCACAGTATTTTTAGATTTCATAAAACACACCTTAGTATGTTATTTTAGTCATTGCATGTAGAACCACATATTCTACAGGAAAATTGTAACGAAAAAGGAAAACATGCTTAGAAGTAAAACAGTAAAATTGGAGTGTATTAGTCCATCCACAGATGGACAAAGAATATGAAAGAACTTCAACTTACTGCAAGAGATTCCATTTGCTACACAGCAAGCATGGCACAGGAGAAAAGGAAAGGAAAGAAAGTATAGTGTCAGTGTAATGCATGCAATAGGAAGCACAGCCCATCTTTAATAGCATAACTTGTCAGCAGTATTAGCAATGCTTGCCTCAACCTGATAACTGGTTGGAAATATCACATACAACATGCACAGCATTCTTAATAAAATCAAGCTTTAATTCCAATGGTAAATTACAGTCTAAATATCCTCAGTTAGATCTTCAGATTTATTAGTTTTGATTTATCCTACTCAGTTGCTCAGGGACTTACAGTGAAATTGTGTTAGAATATTCTTGAAATAATACTTTTATTTAAATTTGCTTTCTTTGTTATTAAAAAGAGCTCATATTGCAAAGTACTCAAAAAATTAGGCAGGGTTTTCAAGTGATGAGCAGAATTGAACTTTGTTATTTATAAATATTTTGTTATTTATAAATACTTCAATTTTTGGACATATTAAATCTAATGAAATTTCCAGGATAAGCTTTGTGACTTCTGGTATTATTACCTGGCATATTACAATGGAAATATTTTGCATATAACTTTAAGTTATGGCTATAATAAAGAAAAAAAAATCCATGGAAAATGCCAGTTTAGTTTCACTACATGGCAATGCCACAAGTTCAGACAGCTTTGTATTCCTTCCTCTTACCAGGAATGATTCACTGATTCGTAATTCTGGAGCTATTAAAATGTCAGTGTAAGTCCTGTTGCAATAGTAATAAAAATTCTAATACACCTGCATTAGCATTTCAAGGATTAGGGGACTAACTTCTCAAAAACAAGCTTTCCTCTTTTCTTTGCCAAGAACTAACCTTTGCAGTCTGTGCACTTCTAATGCAGCTTTACTTATTATAGATATATCACGTTCTCAAGACATTTTAGATGAACAGAGTCATCATGGAAATGCTGTAACTAACAAACACAATGACATCTCCCCAGTTACAGCCTGATGTCAGTGCATATGCACACAGTGTTAATAAACATTTGGAATTCTTACTAAAATTATTTACCTTAGCATCAATACAAAGGCAGCAAACACACAATGTGAAATAATACTAACTTGGTGGAGCTGAACAAAGTATTTCAGTCTAGCTTCTTTCCGTGGGCCTTACTATTCAAAAATGTATGAAAAGCATTGTCCCAAATCCTGCACTACTCTCTATAAAACCATGACAAACTAAGCTTTAAGCTCTTGTGATGTTTAATTTTATGCCTTTAACATTGCTTGAATAGTTTTTTTTCTTCCATTTAGCATTCTTAAAAAAAACCACTTTGTATTTTGGCTTCCATGCAGTTCATGTAAATTAAGCTTTGTAAAGCTAAATTCAAGATAAGAAGAGGACAAGAGCAGACAGATCACTGTGCTCTAGTAAGTCCACAGGTGTGCTGGCTTGTATTTTTCAGATCTTGTTTGTCTCTGACTTAAACTCTTCTGAAGTTTAGCATGCCACCAAGTTTCATTTGGACTTTCAAAAATACTGGAATCCACATATAACTTCTGATTTGCCATGGTATTTACTTTAAAGCAGGGAAGAGGGGAGAGGCAGCAAATAAGTTAATTCCATGGCCTTTTTTTCTAGAAAATACTGTCTTCTCTGTACTGCTTCCAAAACCAGGACAAGCCAAAAAAGGGGGTGGGGAAGGGGTTTCACATTACATGAAAAACTGTTCTTCCTCACTGAAAGAAAATATATCGGATATAAAATCTCCCTAAACTACTGATGCTCAACTCCACACTGCGGTGCAATTTCATGGTTGTAAATGATCTTCCTCTCTCTTTCAGCATAAAATGAAATATTCCTTGGAAGCTGGAAAGGGCACTAATTGTTGGACTAACATTTCTTTTAGGCCCCAGCAGCAAGGGCTCGCTCAGGTGGAATGATCCTAGACTTCACTACTCTTCCCAATTTCTAGTTTAATTCCTACAGTAAGAGAAGTGTTGTTTTAGATTAGCTGACAGACACTGCAGAATTAATGGGAATGTTTACAGTCTTTGGATCACTTGCAGAGTCCTTTCTTCAGCTAGTAAATGCTACATCTAAGAAGGACACCCTCTCAACAGCAACACCGATTTAGTTTTTTATTGAGACAGAGTATTACTGTTCTGTACTATTAGCAGACCTGGGAGACAGCAAAACACTAATCTTTAGGTCATGGGCCTTCTTGCTTCTTTCAAGGAATCATTTTTACATAAGGTAAAGAGATGAGAGTTACACAATTATTTCTTAAGACATCAACACTTTGATGGCAGCACAGTCTTCAGTCATTTATTGGCACAGGAGAGTCCCACCGTAACAAAATATCTGCTGTGTGCAAGGGTTTTTAATTGCAAGTGCATTTTATTAAGGAATTCCATTTGACTTGACATTCCAGCAGACAATGGCTTTTCCCACAATCTAGGGAAGTGGGTATATATATATATATATATACACAACCTTCCAGTCTTATTGGTGGCCTAGAGTAAGTGAACCCTTAGCCACATGGAAACTCATAGCAACAGGTACATTCTGAAATTCCTGGGCAATTTTTAATGGAGTGCAGCATGTTTTAAACATCCATTAACGGTCTGACCACATCCATCAGCTTGTGGTGAGCTTTGGGATGAGCAAGATTTAAGAAAGGTGTATACTGACTTTGGACTTACAGGGTAAACTGAATGTCTCCTTAGGAGATAAATACTTATTTGAATTAGCAGTGCTAATTGACAGGAAAAATAGGATCTTCCATGTATTGCTTTTCCAGAAAAAAAACAAAACCAACAAACCCTAAACAAAACCAGCCTTTGACTAGATCACAAAAGTCTCAGTTTAGTAATGTTGAAGAATGTACTGATAACTAAACTCATCTAAGACTGTTCCACCTGGACAGACAACACAATAATATGTGCAGTTATCTTTTGTCTATAAATTGACCTCTATGTCATTGAGACTCAGTTGCTCAATGTAGCATCAAAGCTTACAAATCACAGAATCACAGAAT
>NW_010296517.1:0-12342 GCF_000700745.2 Antrostomus carolinensis | reverse complement strand
AGTCCCCCATGAGGACCAGGGCTTGTGAACACGGAGGAGTAGGAGGAGGTGGTGGAGGGGGCAGTGCCAGGGCCAACCGCGGGCAATTTAAACGGCCTAGCTACATGTACCTAGCTACAGTGATTCATAAATTTCATTCCAATTACTGAAACTTTTTTGTATGGACAAAGAGTAATGCCTTTCATCTAAAAGAGGGCAGATTTAGACTAGACATAAGGAAGAAATGTTTCACAATGAGGGTGGTGAAACACTGGCACAGGTTGCCCAGAGAGGTGGTAGAAGCCCCATCCATGGAAACACTCAAGGTCAGATTGGATGGGGCTCTGAGCAACCTGATCTAGTTGAAGATGTCCCTGCTCACTGCAGGGCGGTTGGACTAGATGACCTTTAAAGGTCCCTTCCAACTCAAACCATTCTATGATTCATTTTTTGTTCTATCGTATAACATGAAGAATTTGAAAAAATCTAGAGAGATACATAATGTCAGCTTTTTTTCCCTTCCATTAAGGGACAGATTATTTTATAGTGGCCCTATGAAAAGATATAAAACAAAGTATTATAAATGAAATAATAGAATATATTAATCAGATTTCATTAATAACTCACAGACATTTACACTGTGCAATAAACACTCCACAGAAGGCTTCCGATCTTCAGTTACAAGAACATGGGTTCTTGCAGGTATTTTATCTTGTAGATGATCTCAGTTTGTCCCACAGAGGTGGACATAAGGAAAATTGCAAAGGATTTTTTCCGTTTTTCATTTCCAAAACACATCATCTTTCGGTATTCAAAAGTTGAAGAAATAAAAATATATCACACTAAAAGGAATCATCCATCTTACACTGCTGTGCCTTTAGATGCAATAAAATTAAGATTAGTCAAGATCTTTACTTACTTTTAAGCATTTTAGGTCTTTTTGAATGCCAAGGGATTTTAAGAAAGTTAAGTGGAGAGTGGAATTTTTTTTTAAGATATATCTTTAGCTATCCATTCATTTGTCTCGAGTGGGAAGAATTGCATATTCAATTAAAAATGTTTAAACATTTCTACCAGCTGCTCTGCAGACAACTGAGTAATAACAAAGGAGATTTTCAGCTAGAATCAAATCTCTTCATCTTCTCAACCCTCAATGCAAGAGAAATAGATCCATTAATGCATAATCCTTTTAGATTACACCTTTGATATACTTAGACTAATACTTTGGATCTATTTTCAGCTTCTACCACCCACAACATATCTATACATAGGTAACCTGTTTCAGGTAAGCAGATCCCATAGCTTTCAGCCCAACAGACACTTCAAGTATAAATACCGCTTATCACTCACATGAAGCTCCAAAGTATGCTGACCAACTCCCGTCAAACTGCTGCACTTCAGTTTCCCGTAGCGATTCCCTGTACCTTCTCTTGCTCCCCACCTGGCACCAAGGAACTCCATTTAGACGCAGTAGCACTGCTCCATGTCTCTAAGCCTCTGAATAGTTTCCAAGACTTCTCTCTGAAATAGTTTGCCCTCCAGACCAGCTCCTCCCAGTCTAACTTCAGCCTGCCTCATCCCAACCCCTGTTTTTCAGCAGGGCTCTAGGAAGAGAACTGTCTTCTCTCAGAGAACTCAAGATACATGGCATTGCTTTGTATGAGAATACAAAAGTTTATTTGTTATCTCAAAAGTTTAAGCTGCCATTGACAGTGTCTGCTAGACAGAGCCAGCAGCTACAACAGCAGTAAACCAAACACAGTAAAAGAATTAATGGTTGAGACAGAAAGGAGAAAAATGAACGTTAAGCATATGAAATAATTGCACCAAAAGAAGCAGAATGCAATCTATGCCTTTTAGAATAGAGACTGTGGAACAGGTTGCCTGACAAGAAAAAGAAATTAAAAAAAAACAAAAACCCAAAACCAAACCCCAAACAACTACTTTTATCTAAGCAAAGTACAAGTGATAAAATGAAAGTTAGAACTCCAGGACAGATGTAGCATACATAGCATAAACAAACTAAGGTCTTCCAGGTGCAGATGGAGCAAGCAAACACCTTCTGATTTCACCAAGTAATGAACACATCCAACAAATAGCATCTTGAAAAATATACCTGCTGAATGTAAAACTGCTTCTTGATCAGAGAAATAATGAAGTCTAGTTTCTTAAGAAATCATATTCTATAGTTCCTACCCCAACAGCCTTATTTCTCTGTCATGTTCCTCAAGTCCCATCACAGTACTCTCTCACCCTCATATTCTCCCACCTCCTCTAACCTAGCTGTTTGGCTGGTGGAATTTGAAAGAGTGGGCCTGCTGATTTAGGGTTCCCTGCATCATAGATGACTGGGTAGTATCCATAGCCAACTAGGCATGATGCTTCTGGGAGCAAATAATGTTTGAGTTCTACCCACCTTTCACTCCATGGGATTCTCTTCTTTATTAAACCACTGACTTGCTTGAAACCTGAAGTAGCTTATTGTCCTACACATTTTTGCTGCCCTGTCAAATATGGTTATGATATTGTCCACTGAGCTTAAGAACTATTAGAAGACAGATACAGGATAGCTCAACTGGTAAAACAGATAGGATACAAATACACAAGACAGTGTCTTGCCAAATCCCATAATTTCTTCTGAAGTCAGGACTGACAGCAGCAATAGTTTTCTTAGGTTTTAAGGATAATTTTTTTCCTTCTCCTCCTCTCCCAGGCCTCTTAAAAAAATTCACTCCAATTGCTCCGGACAGATTGAAATACGTAAAAGAAAATGGAAGGGGGGAGAGAAACCAAGCACAAAAAAAAAAAAAATCAGTTTTAAATCAGTTTATAGGAAAATTGGAGTATGTTTGCAATTGTTCATAGCACGTTCAAAGATGAATTTAAAAAATTTCTAAAGTCATTTTAACTCTCAAATCTCTAGCTTATCAAACTGCACCCTTTAAAACGCAGCACACTTTTGAAGTAGTTATTTACTTCTTGAAATGCAAATTTATAAGAAGAATTCATTTTCTCCCCCCTCAAAAAACATGAAGGGCTTTCAAAAACTGATTTACTGTCTCATTTATGGGAGGTAATGCAGTATATTTGCATATAACAGTCAAAACTTTTTTTTTTTTGTAATGTAAAGGGTAGCTAACTATGTAACCCCTGCCGTTTTAAAAGACAGTCCCCTTGTTAGGAAACCGTTCAAAGTGACAATTTCAGTAACTCAGCATCTCTTTCTGGATAATTAGATGTATTATGAATATGCAGATTTCACAGAGCTGACTGGCTCAAATATATCCCATTCCTGAAGAACATCACCTTCCATGAAAACAACTGTATTACCAAGGAACAGGCTCTCATCCAAACTTCTATTAAACATTCACCTGCAAAGCTCAAATACAGATCACATCAGATAGAACTGCCTTTGCCCAACCCTTGTGAAGGCGCAGGTTATGGATGACTAATTTCCTATTGATACCGTGACCTGTATAGACAGGATTTTTTTTTCAGTAGATCTTTACAAAATCTTGGGGGAGGACAGGGGTGGAGATTTCACGCCATCCACATTATGAGAGAATGTAAGTTAAATAACATAACAATAGCACCATCCAGTGGCACTAACTTCCCTTTAAGAAGTTCATCACTCACATCACTTACAGTGATTCTGCTGGAGTAACTGTAACACAGCTAACTAGGGTATTTCCACTTCTAATCGCAGGGTTTTTTAACAGCTAGCATCCCGAGAATACAGGGATCTTGGTGGGAAATGCAGTACCAGCAAAGAGTCTGAAAAGAGCAACTGCACATACAAATAATTGTGCAAAAACAATACTGAATTTCAACTATCAAATATAAGATTCTGTGACTTATAATATTTACAAGTTCTGTAATGCAACTTTATTTTAATGCTGAAATCCTACTAGTACATTCTTTGAAGGCTGAAAACTTTTTTTTCCTGAACTAGGTAGCTTCTTATTGCTTTTTAGGTAGAAAATGATTTAGTGTCTTCTCAGTATACATTTAAAGAAAAAAACATTTCCTCAGAAAATAAAATACTTTATAATTTTGGATACTGGAATGGTTATCTCTACTCATGGTAAGCACCTGTGACAGAGCTGAAAGAAATCACAAAAGAAAATAAAGGGAAAAAAGGCTGCTGTACAGCAATTGCCATCTGCAATAACCAGTAGGAATAGAGAAAGAATGAACTGGTTTTAAAACCATTTGCAGGGTGTTTTTCTCAGAGTAGAGGAAATAAATAAACAGAGTCACACAGTTTAATAGTTCAGTGTCCAATCCTTGACACAGGCACATCCTTCCAACTTAGGAAAGAATCTCATAAATCATATCAACCACTAACACATGTATTTGGACAACTATGATGGCACAATTTTCTCTTTGCTGTGAAGTGGGATGTTCACACACTGGGAGGTTTTAAGAAAGCTGCTGTTTCAAAACATTCCCATAGCCGCTGTTGGGATTATAACCCAAAACTTTTTTCTTTTTTTTTTTCTTTTTTTTTTTTTTTAAAGAATTCAGAAGTCTGTGCAGGACTGCACCAACAGAAGGGAATGGCAGGCTTATTCACTGTTGCATACAGATATGTTTCGCCACTGCTGAATGCTAGAAATGTTAACTGAAGATATCGCCTACTTTAGAAAAATTATTTGTCAGTTCAGACACAAATTAGAGCAGCCCATCTCAGCTCTCACCAAATTGTAAGATAACTTGTCACTACAGTTTAAAAGCACAGTATTAACTACTGTAGTTGCATATATTGTTTAAATATTCACTTTCAACTTAAACGACTCAACATATTATTGCACTAATATCGAAACTCCCAAAATACTTTTTCCAATACAGTGGAAGACTGTGACTCTATCTTCTTATCTTTGATAGTCCAATACAAGACCTGCACACATCCTGCTGACCTAAATCCAGGACAAGCAAGATAGGATGATGCGTGTATATTCAGTTTTGTTTATGCAGATATGAGAAATTAATAACCAAAATGAATTAATACCCTTATATTCTCACTGTCTGCAGCTCTATTGTTACTCCACTCACAATCAGAGACAGCTACATCAGTCAGAGAGACGGCCAGGCCAGGACGCAGGCACTGGGGGCAGGGTGCTTAAGATGCTTAACTGGCACAGGGGGGTTTATCTCCATCACCTCCCACACGCTCCTGCACCAGCCTGAATAATGTATATTGGTTTCAGCTGCTCAGCAGAGACACTGGCATCTGCAGCTGCAACTGCACCAGCTGACTCATGTGACCAGAAGGTACCACTGAATCCCTTGCAGCAGCTGCTCTCCATCTGTGATCACTGGGCTGGGGACAGAAGCTGCAGTGTGTGTCAGTTGCTGTTTCTACTTCTTGTAAAGCAAGGTCAACTGATCATACAGTCAGTACGGTATTAGGGCAGGAGACCCCCTTCAGAATAAGCAGATGGCTCACTGGTTAAGGCACACGGCTTCTGTATTTGCAGCAAGTTTTCCAGGCAATTTGGAGCCAGTTACATTCCCTGTTTGCTTTGGCCACAAATTTATAAAATTACAATCTTATCTAGCAGAAAGCTGCAAGAACAAATCAATTTAAATGTCTGAGACACCCATACGCAATGATTACTGAGCTATAGAACTATGTAGATCAGAAGATGCGATATTTCCTGGCAAGTCTTAAATGCTATTCACGATCAGTAAGAAAGCAAATCAGCTTTACAGTGAAACACAAACGTATCTCCCTACAAATAAAAAACCGCATATCCATACCGGACACGTATGGTCGCACTGGTAAGCAGGGGCTCCTAGATGTCCTGATTAAATCAGACAGTCAACTTCAAGTGATCTCTTCCCTCACACTACTAAAATTACTTCAGTCTCAATATTTTCCTCACACAACAGTCTACTCCACCTGCCCTATGTTTCTGCCTGTACAGGTGCATAGGTGCACAGAACCTTACCCCAGCAAATACATACGCACAGTCTCTGTGTATGGCCTTGTCCTGCCCGTCCCGCACTGTTCTGTCTCCCCAGTTCGGAACCATTGCATTCTTTCCTCATCCCATTCCTATGCATCAAACTCGCTCCTCACTGTTCTTTCTCCACTGTTCAGTTGACTTACAGGCATTAGTTGTGTTTCATTCTGCAAGCCTTCTACCACTTCATGCTCTTTCAGCAGATTTGACACAAAGGGAAACTTCTGTAATGAAACAGAACTGTCAAATTTTGTACTATGATTTCTTGTAACAGGAAGGCTCATCCACAAAACCTGCTTCAGAAGAACTGTTCTTCATAAATAAATTATATACACCCTTGATCACTCCAGTTTGAAAATGATTATAAACTGCCTTCAACTCATGGTCTCCTGTTTACGGAGGCAGACAGGAACGATCCACTCCCAACAACACAAACCAGTCGCCATTTCAAAACAGCAATTTTCCATTCTCTGAAGCCACATTAGAAATTTGAGTCAAAAACACTTCTGGAAATCAAACATGCAACATCATTTTGTTGTTGTTTTATGTAGTGTATCTAGAGGACTTCTGGGAGTCAATTATCTGAATTATTTAAAGTATCTGCTTTATTTTCCTGAATTAATTCATTTGGGGGGGAGGAGGGGATGTCAATCATATTTGAATAGGGGTTAATTAGTAGTACAGTAACTCTTGAACTTAAAAAACTAAATACTGAACAGATGAAGTAATAGATGCTGTAAATTTTAATTAGTCTCGTTTCTTAATTAATCTGAGCATTAATAACAAACTAATTTTTAGTTCTAAGGCATAGCAATCAGCATCTCCAAAGTGACAGGAAAATTAAAATTTAAAGATAAATATTTATTATTCCAATACTAGTACTCTGAATACTGCCCTCTGTCAGCTTTAAGTTTAATGTGTTTTAATTTGATAACTGAGGAATTCCATACTACATAATGGCAAGGCCACAGCTGGAAGATCACATCCCATTTTTGGAAATGCACCTCAGGAAGTACCTAAAACAACTGTAAGAAGGCCAGAGGAAAGCAGGGAAATTGGGAAGAAGTTGAGATGATATGAGCTGCAGGAATAGATCCTGCATTCTCCAGTCTACAGATGAGGAGAAAAGGACATACTTCCGAACATAAAAATAAAATCCGTAGGAAGAGAATAATCTGTTCTCTGTATCAGCAAGGAATAGGACAGCTAATAGAACTGAGCTGTATTCCAAACAGATTAAACCTAGATTTAGCGTGGGGAGGGGGAACTTTTCAGTCGGAATGAAGCAGCACACCAGTACAGACTACATAGTAAGATTGCACTGTCTCCACATGACATCTTACTATTTCCAAAGACCTTTAGAGGAGACTAGACAAATATCTGCCAGGAATAACAAAGATGTATCTCTAGCTGGATTAAGGGAACGAAACTAAATAATCTCTTGAGGTCTCTCTCTAAAGTTCTATAAAAGGAAAGGAAATGAATGGATAGCTACTAAGTTATTTTCACACAAGCCATTTAATCTGCTCTGATAGATGATAACCTCCTTTAAAATACCAGAATCCACTATACTGAGCCCTAATTGGTACTCTTGGGGTTAAGCTTCACCCAGAAAAGACCGAATGGACAACAGAAACTTACCTATTCTTTCAGTTGCAGATAAAAAACACAATAAGCTGTATATTTTATTTGTGGTGCTTACATCTGTAAATGAGGATACTTTTAAAGCTAAATTAGTGAAGAGAGTGATGTTGCATTAGAAGCTTTGGAAATGGAATAACTGTTGTGATCATGCCTTTTTTACCATAGTGTAACAAACAGGACATCAGTTGAATTTTTCTGTCAATTCAGTTCTAAACAGTCTCACTGAAAAAGATTTTAAATGAGAAAACTGAAGTCCCAGCATAGAAAAAATATATACCATGTTATTCACTGAAAAGCACACAAATGTTTGACAACAGGTATACACCACAATACAGCTCATTACCTGATTATTTAGGAAAAAGGGTGGTATTATATCCTGACTATTTCTCTCATGGAATTATGAAGAAACAATAAATTACGTACTTGATGCATTTCAACAGAACATGGTCACAGAGCTGTCATCAAGCAGTAAGTTCTATTTCTAAAATTCAAAAATCCAATGATAGATGCCTGCATTTTAAAATTAAATTATAGCAGACATTGTTACAGTATATTTTTTCATTAAAAAGCAAAAATACTGAAAGCTTAAATTTTGCATCCAGTCTTAGAATTATCAAAAGATGAGTACAAACTAAATAACGAATATTTTTACTTTCTTTTGCATTGGTCACCTCTTATAGATAATCATACCCACAACATGTGTAAATTATTTTAAAGCACAGCACCTCAACCACATCATGCCAGTGACAAAACAAACAAACAAAACAAACGACAAAACAAAACTGAGTTTAGAGAAGAGATAATTAAACTCTCATTCTGTGTTTTGCAAATTTGCCTATTATAAAATAATCTGCTAACATACTAATCTGACCATCAAATACGTTTGTGGCCTGTGTTACTAAAAAACCCACATAATTTGCTTGCTCTGCTCAGGTGCATCTTACCTCAATGTTCATGCACATGATGTACAACAAATTACACATTTCTTATTTTTATTGTTTTTAAATAGTCCCTACAAAAGTAGTAAGCCTCCTCATCTCAGGCTTAGAAGTATTTATAGAAAAAGACAACAGTGCGCTGCCAAGTACTTTAAAGTGGTTAAAAGCTTTAGAAATTTTACATCTTTGCCTGCAGTCTCGGATGAGCTGCCATAAAGGCGGCTACTACATAAAGCGCCACCTTGTGGCCGAACAAGCGCTGCCTGCAGGGCCCTCTTCCGGGGCTTCCAAACACTGACACAATTCCAACAGCTTTGCCGGGCGTTCCATTAAAATCTGAACAAAACCAGAATTTAAAAAGGATCTGCTCAGTGAAGATTTTCTGAAGATCCTCCTCCACACATACTACATTTACAAAATTAATGTAATTCCATAAAACGCTCGGGCATGTATTAACTTTTTTCCTGTATTTAGTGCTGTCTCCAGAGGACTGTAAGCAAAATACAACATGTAAGAAGTACAGTAAAATAATGGAATAAAAATCCCATGTTAAGTTAAACTCTCATTCTGTCCCTCAGCACAATTCAAGCTGTAAGATACCCTGCAAGAGCTGCATAAATTAATTACTCTGACAGCTCAAAACCATCCCACAGCAGTATCTTTATTTACATTCTCTAAGAGACACTAAGACAGATAATATATCTTCCAAGTTAGTAAAACAACCAATTAGTCATTTCTAAATTTTAGAACAATCTCAAGTTTAGTACATTGCATAAAATCTCAAGTACTACATTGTATAAAACAAAAAATAATACTCTAAAGACAGATTTTGTCCAATTGTAAATTGTGTGCTTCCGAGCAAGATGCAGATGCTTTTCCAGCCACCTTAACTAAGAAATAGCGATCCCAGAAGATTTTGCATGGTCTGCAGCTTGATTGCATCCTATTGTAAGTATGCACTCTATTCTCGTCTGAAAGAAATCAATACAATTACAGAAATATGCAGCACTATGGAAAATATTAGTCTGCATATTCAAAACTCAGTCTTCAAACGTCAATGGTTGCTCACAGTCATGTCACTACTCTATTAGGACTGCACTTTGCACGTACCTGGAGTCAATGCAAAACACAGTTAACATAATTTTTCACACCATTTTTGAATTTGTTTTAAATATAAAAAGTGTCAAGAAAAGTGGTGAGGGAAAAGTCTCCTTCTGGACAACCATGCCTCACCAACTGCCCAGACTGCATTTATTGAAACATGAACCCCAGGGGGACAAGAGGGGGCAACTATTTTGTCCTGTTGCGAAGCCTTGGCTATGAGCACTTGTTGAGTGGCAAGCTGAAACCCTTTACAGAGTTCAGAATACTTGAACCTTTTGAGTCTGGGCATTTAACTTAGTGCTGCAGGCTCTCTGCTCAGGTTGTGCTTGAGGGTCATTTCGGGAACAGGCAGCAAAAGCAAAAAATCTATTTCCTTGCTTTAAACAAAGTATGTAGAGTATGTAGTAAGCAACAGTAATCACTCTCAGAAAGAGCAAGAGAGTAACTGATTAGCTCACTACATAGAAGAGGCAGGCAGGTCCATGTCAATCCACCTATTCCTGCATAAATTTTCAGAGTGTAAGAAATCATTATGAAAAATCAGTTTAATTCAATAACCAGTACTGTGAGAGCTCCTGAAAGCTCTCAAATTTGAGCTGGAATTACAGTTCGGAATATTCCAAAACATCTTTCCCTTGGAAGATCTTTTGATATCTCTCCTGTACCACTTATAATATGGCAGTGATAATGAAAGTAGATGACACAGGTACTTGAAAAACTTCTCTTGAAGGTAGGAGAAGAAAAATTAATATATGATATTAAGTTGCATAAGAAGGACTACAGAAGAAAAATAAATCTGACACTAAGAACTTCTATAATTTGATTTAATCAAATTAAGTTTCAATCCTCTAGCAGGTCTTTTTAAACCTTTTGGTTTTGGGTTCTCATACATCATACACACAAAATATTTCGGATTCTCTATTGGCTTTCACATCCATCCTTCTCTTTCCCGTCCAGCTCTCCTCCTTCCCACTACCATGGAAGTGTCGTATCACACAACAGTCTCAGATAAGCAGCTTAGGCTACAAAACCAAGTTCCTCATTTTTATCTGCCAACAATAGTAATTATCAGAAGTTTTCTTCTATTTTATATTAAACAGCCACTGTGTCATATAAGAATGAATCAGCACTGATTTCCAAGAGCTGCTTAACAATAAAGAATATTCTAACAGAGCCTATAAACCTACGTCACAAAGTTTTGCTTTAATACACTATATACACAAAATAATGTAAACAGAGGCAGAAGGCTTAATTACAACACCATATTGATACATAAACACAATTTAGAGATAGTGATCCAATATGTTTGCCACCCTGTATAAGTAACCTGTGGGTTACCTATTTTGTATAATCAATAGCAGGATGCAAAATGAAATGATACAGTATAATTAACACTTGCAATTTTTCATTTTAAAGTTAAGCAGATATAAAGACTGCCTCCATTAAAGAAGGAAAAAGCATTTCTGCTATAATTTAGATTCTTAATCTTTGGAAGTTTTACACAGGATTGTCTGTTTATCAAGAATTTCATGAGATGATTTGTGCAACACTAATTTGCATTGGTGCTGCATTCAAAAGAATTAAGTGCAAAGTGGGCAGGTAGAGAACTGAAGGGAAAAATAGAGGGAGGAATCTGTAACAGAAATTCTGTAGCTAACCATAAATCATTCCTTTAGTACACGTGAGACAAGCCTTTATATATACCACAGAAGCGATAAAACAATTCTAGAGAAATCAAACTGCAATTTAAACTAATTCCTACAGAGGGAGCCAGCAACCCAAGGAACAGGATTAACAAAACGCATTCCAGATCAGCAGAGATCTTCCCAACCATCAATCTCTTTCATTACCTTACATTTTTCAAATATCCACAGCACATCATCCAGATTCTTACTCCACAGAATTCCCAAGCACTTAATGAAAGTTTACTTAAAGAAGTGCTTGATTACACATCATAGAACAGTGTCAATATCACAGAATCACAGAATGGTTGAGGTTGGAAGGGACCTCTGAAGGTCCCTGCTCAAGCAGGGACTCCTAGAGCACATGAACCAGGATTTTGTCCAGGTGGTTTTTTAATATCTCCATGGAGGGAGATTCCACAACCTCTCTGGGCAACCTGTTCCAGTGCTCAGTCACCCTCACAGTAAAGAAGTTTTTCCTTATGTTCAGGTGGAACTTCCTATGCTGCAGTTTATGCCCATTGCCTCTCGTCCTATTGTTGGGTGCCAATGAGAAGAGTCTGGCCTCCTCCTCTAGACACTCTCCCTTTAGATATTTATAAACATTAATCAGATCCCCTGTCATCTTTTCTTCAGGCCCAGCTCCCTCAGCTTTTCCTCATATGAAAGATGCGCCAGTCCTTTAATCATCTTGGTCGCCCTTCTCTGGTCGTGCTCCAGGAATTCCACATCCTTCCTGTACTGGGGACTCCAGAACTGGACACAATACTTCAGGTGGGACCTCACCAGGGCTGAGTAGAGGGGGAGGAGAACCTCTCTCAAACTGCTGGCAACACTCTTCCTAATACAACCCAGTATACTGGTAGCCTTCCTGGCCACAAGAGCACAATGCAGGCTCATACTTAACTTATTGTCCACCAGGACTCCAGGAAGTCAGCCCCCAACCTATACTGGTCTTTCCCATATGCAGGACTCTGCACTTTCCCTTACTGAATCTCATGAGGTTCCTCTTTGCCCATCTCTCCA
>NW_010296516.1:1067-1296 GCF_000700745.2 Antrostomus carolinensis | reverse complement strand
CCCTTCCAGATGAGTCCTCCCAGCTTCTCCATCACACTAACCGCTGGCTCTAACCTCATTCCAGTCCCCTCAGATCCTCCATAGGGACCCCCAGTCTGACCCAGTGCTCCCACTCCCCTCACCCCTCGGAGCCTCTCCCTTCCCAGGGACAATACAGAGGTGCCACATCCCACAGACCTGCTCCCACCCATGTCCCCACTCCCTCAGCTGCCACCACGTCTGCCCAGGG
>NW_010296516.1:0-897 GCF_000700745.2 Antrostomus carolinensis | reverse complement strand
CCTGCCACAAAACTGACGATGGCATCGGGGGGTGAAAGCGACTCCGCAGCGTGATTCTGGGAAGGGTTTCACTCGCTGTCTCCACGCCAAGAGCTGAGATTTGGTGCTGTGGGGACTTTCGCTGGCTTTGGGAGCCCATGGCACCACCTGTGCCGGAGCCAGGGCCGCATCTCCCCTCCCCGGGAAGGGCTTTCTGCAGAGAGCTGCTGACTCACCCACTGCCGGGGCCAGCGCTGCAATAAAAACATCCCCCAGCCAATTCCAGCGCAGCCTTTTCAAGGTCTGCAAACAGGAGCTGGTCTCCTGAGGGTGAACGCCCCGGGCTGGTCACCTGCCCCTGCACTAACCACAGCTAACCAGCACCGCTTCATCTCCAGGAAGGATCAGATCAGAGGCAACCAGGGAAAATCCCTGTGGGAACTCCACGCTGCTCCCTCTGAAACCTTTATTGACCCCAGCGGCACCGAGCTGTGTGCGGCTGGTGATTTGTCCCCTTGGCAGCTCCTCTTGCTCCCTTCCCCGGGCGGTACAGGGGGCAGGCAGCACCCTCACCTCAGGGACGCGGGGCTGTGAGGGGCTTGTTTCCCTGGGAGAGCTGTCTGCGAGGAGACCGAGGGCAGGAGCGGGGACACACTGCGGCTGTCGGAGCCGAGGGCAGGAGCTGGGCCCAGGGATGCTGTGCTGGGGTCACTGGGCTGGCAGCCACACACAGCCGTGTGCTCTCCTCACACCTAAGGAACAGGGGAGAGGATTGGAGGGGTGGGGGTAAGGAGACTTGTAGGGTGAGAGAAGAACAATTTAATAACTGAAAAAAATCCAAACCTAAAAGAATTATGATATTAAAATAATATTGATAATAATGGTAATAATAAAATACACAAACGAGTGACACCCAGT